>NC_031953.1:4040646-4178192 GCF_000303195.2 Fusarium pseudograminearum CS3096 | reverse complement strand
GGGGGGGGGCGTGCCGGAGTCAATGTCTTTGCACAAGGGCAAAATCGGGATGACCCTGTGTAAAAGTCGACATCCTGGTCTAAGCTCTTTGCCTCTTTTGGAAAGCTCATGGATATACGTATAGCGGTACTCAAAATGTATCACGAGAATCGATGAAAGAGCCATGTTAGGTTGATGAGCATTATAGAGTCATTGGCTCTTATAAACTATAAAAATAATTACATCGAATCACGCCTTAACATATATGTTGTCAATACCAGCACCGCCTCGACTGATATGTCCCCAAGACCTGACGGAGATCTCTCGGTTTGACCTGGGTGAAATAGACATGCCACCACCAAAAACCCATCATGACATTTGCTCTCGCTAGGACGTGCCAGGACTCAATTGCATGATAAAGTTGTGCAGGGGTATCACATCAGAGAGTTGAAGCAACATCATTATAATTAGGAGAAGAAAGTCTTTTGACTTAAACAAGGGGTATCACTGTCGCCGAAGCGTCTAAACTGTCTATGCTTGCACCATATATCACCGCTCCTGACACCGCCGTCACTCTTCATCCTCCACTTCATCTTCTGATATGGCGGGCGCCTTGATCGCGTAGCCCTCCTCAAATCCGGCAGGATCACATACGCGCTCCAGGCTGATTCGGTTTTCTGCCACATATCGACGAACTGCTTGCTTGTCTATCCGCACTCGCGGCACCGTCTTTACCACTGTGACCACATCTTTATTAACTCCATCAGCAGCAGGCGAAGTCCTTGTCCCATCTTGTTTGCTTTCGTCTGCTTCCGTATCGTTGACAAGCTTCTCCTCGGGCTTACTAGGACCCATGCCCGCCTCTTCAACAACACCCATATCTCGCAGCACCGGCAGACAATCTTCGGGGAGAATCCATGTCGCCTTGCAGCAGTCATTGAGGTCCACGAGGACTTCGTTTTCGGGGTTCTTGGTGTCCAGTTCGATACTCAGCAGCCATCTTGCGATTTCGCCAGCCCAGTAACGCTTGTAGCCTTTTCTGCCAAGATCCGAGATCGGCTTTTCCGGTCCGCCCAGGATCTCTTCTCTTCTGGAAATCTCGTACGAAGCTCCCATGAGCAGGGCCCCGAGACCCTTGCGCTGCCACGGAGGAAAGATAAGAATGCAAGCTAGGTTGTTGCTATCCCACGACATCTTTTCCTTGGAGAAGAACCCAACGATGCGAGGGAGTGGGAGCTCAGGTTCTGTCGATATAAGCGAGGGCCGGGTCGGAGGTGTGTAGACAAGCAAGAAGTAGTTGAAGCCCGTAACGTCAAAGAACACAGACTTGTTGTCGAGAAAGAGCTTTGCAAAGAGCGACAGGTTTTGGCAGAAGAGCTAAAAGGACATGTTAGCATTGTGGCTCTGTCAGTCATGGCATGTGAACTTACCCCGTCTTTCTCTCCGTCCACCTCCCAAATGCTCCATTCACCCTCGTCTTGTACCAACTCTTCTACATATCGAATGTTCCCCTCTCCCTTCCGTCGCTTGGGTCCAGAAGCTTTGTTGTCATACGGTACAAGGATCTTCCTACGTCCTTGTGGGTGAATGTAGACCTTGCGTCCCGGTATTTGAGCCTTCCGCTCACATACATGAACGTGATGGCACCATGCGACTAATTCTTTGGAGTATTTAAAGCAGCTGGGACAGACGTAGAGACGATCGACTGCGGGTGGCGATGTACCTCCAGTGGCCTGGCCCTTGGCGCCTGCTTCTTTGCTGCCTGACTTGGCTGGATGTCCTGATGATTCGCCGAGAACTTCCTTTCCATAACAGCTAGGGTACCATGTGCTGAAGCACATGTTTCCCAGAACAACTTTGTCTATGTTGCGGTCGGTTCGTAGAGGCGGGCGTACAGACGGTGCGGGAGGTGGCTTCGGAGGGTGGACTGGTGTGACCGTAGGTGGCGGTGGTCGTTCGAGCATACGCGGTGGTTGCGCTGTTGGGCCATGAGGTCGGACAAGAGCTGAAGGTCGCTGCAATGAGTTGGTATGCGAATGAGGGACGTGATAAGTGATCTCAGGCGCTACTAAATCTGAAAGCGGACGACCAGCAGCAGTAGGTCGTGGAGGTGGAACGGCTGTCATTGTCGCTGAAGAGGGCCTCTTTGCTGGGCCTGGTTGTTCAAGCGGAGCCCATCGCAGTACAGGAGGGGATATTTGCGACTGCGACTGCGCTTGGGTTTGGGCTTGGGCTTGGTCTGGGGCGGTAGTACTGGATTGCGCCTTGGACGGCCGAGACCGGGTTATCGGGGTACGATTGCGCTTCTGGTCTGGAGAGGTTGTGTTGGGTGAACTAGACAACAAGGTCGGTATTGAAGGCGGCGGAACAGCAGTTTCAGTGCGTGCTGACGATGCTGGCGGCAAAACCGGGGTTTGACGCGTCGCTCGACGCGCGACAGTGGGTTTAGTTTGAGGATCGGAAGAGGTCGGTTTGGGTTTGGGTTTGGGTTTGAGAGCGGAGGCAGAAATAGAAGCGGATTGGGAATCAGAATCAGCGGGGTCTTGTTCTGCTCGCTTGCGCTTTTGAGGCATCGCTGTGCGACCCTCTTCTCTTGACTCAATATCGTGGTCGAGTAGGAGTTAAATGGGTAGAAAGCTCTCTTGCTGCGCCAGGACGTATTAGGACGCGGTTTTAGTTTAGTTGATTTATACTTTGAGATATGAGAGCAAGATTGATTTGCGATAGGATGGGCTCGTATTATTTTAGTTTAAAGTTGCAATGTTATATAAATCGTCGAAGGAAACAAAGTCATCAGCTACTAAAATAGATCCAAGTATGATATTGGATATGGCCTGCAGGCATAAACACTACGCGGGGACGGCATGCGGCAGGTGCATTGAATAAAGGACGTTATCACGTGCAGGTCTATCCTGTTGTTTCATCAGCTCTTGTTTTGTTTTTTGAAGCGCTCGCAACCAGCAAAAAACGAACAAAGTTGGTGTTGAGTTTTTTTTTAATCTCTATTCCAGCCTACATCCCCAGGCACTCAGTCACTAAGCAACTCGGAAATAGCATGATAAAGTTAATGGCAATATTGTTTTATAAGATGCCATTCTCAATTTGGGCTGTTACCACTAATACTAGGTAATTCAAATAACATCAACAGAAAGGACTGACTACTATCAACGGAAAGACTGATAACTATCCATTGTTTGGCCTGTTCAATCAAACAGTTTGAGCTTGAGCAAACTCTCGCTCTAACACACCCAACACTGCTCAAATCAGTGTCGGCGCAAGGAGCAAGTCGGCGCATGAGCACCCATAACTCGGTCCAGAGTCTCATCGCCCTCCTCCCAGTTCTTGATCAGAGTCAAGAGTCGACGACGAGCAAGGCCAGCATCGCGGTTACGATAAACACTGTCAATTTTTCGCACATCAGTCTTGTCGCTGACGAGCCATCGTCGCTCCTCCTCCATGAATTGGTTGTACGATGTATCCTCGCCGTATCGAGCCTTGACATTAGCAGCAAGATGCTCCTGCACAACCTTGTTCAACTCGATCTGTGGTTTGGTCTGCTCAGCCGGGTTAGCGAAGCGAGTGTCGACAGTGGGCTTAAATGTTGCCGGTTTGAGTCTTGGGTCTGGCAGAACCGAATAGGCCGAAAAGCAGACGAGAGATGGGCTCTTGAGGACTGCTTCAAATATGATCATGACTGCCAGGGGTGCCATGGGCATGTGTCCAAAATTGATGTAGGCCAAAGGGCTCCTGGTCTGCACCAGACTCTGAATAGCAGGCACAGCTCCATCCTCGATGTAGTTGTAGGCCTGTCCAAGATCCTGGGTAGCGTACGCCTGGCCAAGATCAAACACCTCGAGTGTGGGATGGCCAGTAGCCGCCTTGCACAGCGCAATGGCACCTTTGGTGCTGACTCCAATCGACTGTAAGAGCAATCGAGCCAGATATGGTGCCTTGGGTAGTACTTGGGCAAGGGCCTCCGCGCCATCGTCGCCAAATGGATTTGATGACATGTAAATGGAAGTCAAGCCGCAGTGCGGCGACAGAAGGAACTTGCCAACAGCCTTGGCGCCTTCAGTCGAGATTCCGTTGCCGTTGAGATAGATGTGCTTAAGGGGAAGCTTGCCACCCTCAGGCATCTCATGGCCAGCCAAGCGGCTGAAAAGGTCGGTAACTCCTCGATCGCCGAGTTGAGTCTGGTCAAGGTCAAGTGTTCGCAAGTTCTTGACACCAGTAATGAGGCGGTACACGTCCTCGGAGGCGTCTGGACCAAGTGGGTTGCGTTTCAACCAGATGTTGGTGATGGCCTCGGATTTCACCATGGCATTGACGAGAATCTTGAAGCTCGGTCCATCAATGCAATTACCAGCAAGATACCAAGTGTCCATTCGGTCAGGGAGATCACTGATAAAGTTGGCAATCTCATAAGCTCCGACAGGTCCAATAATGTTATTACCCAGAAGGAAATGCCGGACAAACTCGTTTGGTCGAAGCGAGTCCATCAGCTTGCCAACGTGGTCAGGGCCAACAACCATCTTGCAAAGGTCCATACGGCCATCTTCGTAGACGACACCTTTACGGAACTCGGCACCTTGGACGCCATAGTACGGCTCACCTCGTCCGCCGTCCAGCTCAAATCCCTTCTCGTGGCCATGTAGCTCATGGGTGCCGCCGCTCTCGAGATGGTGCAAGAACGGTGCAAGATCGGCCTCGTGGGCGATCTCGACTGGCATGGGAATAGCTGGCACACCGTCAAGTGAAACCGGGTGCTTGGCAGGATCCCAAGCGCCTTGGGACAAGATACGGGAAGCCCAGACAGGCGCCTGTACGCCAGGGGCAGCACCGCTGGACAGGCCTTGGGTAGTGTGGCCATTTCGAATAGTGGCCATCAACATGTCATATCGTCGCTGCAGGGCGGCCCAGGCACGGAGGCGCACACGGTCCGCATCAAAGCGGATAATGGCCGTCAGCGAACCTTCGTGCACAGGGTAAAGCATCGGAGCAATAGCTACGGCCAAGTTGTGACGAGCGGATCTGCGACGAGGGAGGTCATGGAGAGCATCGTCAATACGATGCTTGTTTAGTGGCAGAGCAATGATCTCATCTACAGTAAAGGGATGAGAAGGGTTGAAGCCGGGCAAGTGCTGGTCAAGATCAACAAGGCTCTTGCGGCAGAGGAAGGCAAGATGGATTGCCTCATCCATGTTGACCGTGTCATTGTGTTTGTTCAATGGAGGTGATGCCGTTGCGTGTTGGGACGGTATGGAGAACGAGGGCGGCTCAATAGGCCGAAGCTCGGTAGCAGTAGACATATCGGAGGTTGCGAGTTTGGAATATGGTAAGAAGACAAGCTTGACTTGGTGTGTTGGTTGAGTTTGGTTTATGGTGAGTTGGACTTATACTACAGTGGTGATGGTCACTTATATAGTGGCTAGCCAAATGCAGGTTTGCATATTGAAAGTCAATTTCATTCAGCCTTACATGTGGGCACTGACTCTACGGTAGGGTCCCAGGAATATGCCGAGACATGTCAAGTGCAGGGCGTAAATCGACATCGATGTCAATCGTGTTTCCACTTGGTGAGTCAACCTCGAGCTTTGATCACGCTGCTTTGGGACTCGACCGGCCTCTGTTTACCTCTCGGCAGATACGCTTGCAGGGAAACAAACAAGCCTCACAGGATATAGATGCCGCGGTTTCATTCGAAACTGTGGCTGTACTAGCTGTACCAAGGGAGTCGGTCTTAACATGGGTGAGATATAAGTGGTGATCTAGGACGAAGATCGTGGCTCAGCAACATCTTACTGTAGGCAACCACATGGACGACCCACACTTGTCGATACAAGGGCGCGAGATCGTCGACTAATATTGTATATCCGAATTTGCCTAACAAGAAATCTGCTTTACCTTGTGATGCTTTTGGTGCTTGGTCGTGTCAGATATTGAGGTTGTTGTCCCCACCTGATGAGTGTTGACTAGTGCTTCGACAACGCTTCCAAATATCCTCCTACCTATAACCACAACTGCAACAAGAACTCCCGGTTTCAACACCCAAATACTGCATATACACATTATGTACTTCAACTATAGAACATAAAGTTGACTCAAGTTGATGAAGGCATCGAAATTATCATCCGATTTGAGTTTCGGATCTGTCACTGAAGCTTCAGGGTAAGAAGACCTCGCAACGCCTTTTGTCTCCGATGTGTATATTCCTGCTACCTTCGACCTACACTTTGCAATCATGAATAGACAAAGCTCCGTACATACTATTGCTAGTCTTCATAAGGTAAACTACAAAAAGAACGATCAAGAAACATCACCAACACATGTCACAACAACTTCAATGCCACCAACGGACAAAAATAAACAACATGAGGAACACCGGATTTGAACCGATAACCTTCAGGAATCCCCAAAGAAGCTGTTGGACAGCTCACTGGAATCTGACGCGCTACCGTTGCGCCAGCTCCCCAAGTTTTGATGTATGAAGCAATTGAAAACTGGCCTCAAGTGGACACGATGCAGGAGAATCCTTGCTTGAAAAAAAGAGAGAGAAAAAAGGAAGTTGGAGGTGGAAAAATAAAGAAACCGCATCTGTAAAGATGCGGATTTGATGTTGTGTGAGGAACACCGGATTTGAACCGATAGCCTTCAGGAATCCCCGAGGACAACTGCTGGGTTAGCAGAGCACTGGAATCTGACGCGCTACCGTTGCGCCAGCTCCCCACTTGTTGTTAAATGATAACTTATGCCGGCTCATATATCGCGCACAGCAAAAACGCGGCGTCCAACATACAGCGTCTCGAACAAAGAACCAACACGGATAGGAAGAGCACAAAGCCCTTGTGCAGGGACCAGTCATAAGTGCCCTTCGTGGACTGCCCCTCAGTTTAAATGCTGTTGTCTTTTATGGTGCTACGCTGGGTCAAGGGAATAACAGTATCCTCATCGTTTGTATGTTTAAATATGGCAAGCGTCTATCATGAGCAAAGGCAGGTCAAACAGAAGACAGGACTAAACATAGAGAAAGCGAATTTATACTCTCAAATTTAACCTCTCTGTACCAAGCATTTAATACATACATGGGGGTCATGATTTAACCTCTAAACCTCCCAAAACCTCCTCCCTTCTATCACCGAGTTCCAGTAGACACCCACCATCACTCTAAGCGCCAAGCGGGTCATAAGCAGATATTACAGCCAAGTAAGGCAGGATGATGCTGTCGTCAAGAGAACCTCTATGCGTTATCAATGATAGACGATATACAGACGTCACCAACTTAGATGCCATCATACTCTCCGCCGAGGTCATCCTCGTCCAGGTCGCCCTCCTGTATTTCCTTGGCCATCTCACGCTCGCGTTCCCGGGCCTCCTGGGCGTTCTTAAGCTCAAGACGATGTTGGTTCATGGGGAATCGCATGGCCTAAAGAGGAAAGGGATTAGCTTGCTTCTGTCTGGGCGAATACACATATACATACCTTGACACTCTCATCGTGGAGGGCTAGACAAGCTCGAATTCGGTCGTGGAAAGCCTCACCAGGCTCACGAGTAGCATACACGTCACCAACCTCCTTGCTCTTCATGAAGCCCCTCTCGCGGTCCAGAGTAGCCTCAATCACACCATCGCGAATGGCTTTGGCAACAATGTACTCTGCCGACTCCTCACTACCAAGCTGGAGACGGATACAAATATCCCGAAGAGAGATACGAGAGTAAGACAAAGACATCATGCGGATACCTGTCTTGATAACGTTTTGTCGTAGACGCAGGATTAGGCTGTATGTGCCATCTCGTCGGAAGGTATCGGCATGGTCGGCAATCGCTGTCTCAAAGTCCTCGAGGTTGCCAACCCTGACTGACTTGACCAACAAGAAGTAGGGCTGGAGAGCAGCCTCCATTGTTGGCTGACGGAACATGGCTCGGTCAGGAATGTCACCCATCAACAGCTCCACGACGTAAAGAAGTTTGGTTGCTGTTTGGGCGAAGCCGAGGGCACAGCTACTAGATGGAGCCTTTCGGGTGGCAGCAGTGAGATGCTCATGGGCCTCAGTGTATCGCAGCTGGACAGCACGGATACGACCAAGGTAGTAAAGGAACCGTGCTACCTGGTTGTTGACAGCGTTCTCAGGGAACTGAGTGTGAGAGACCAGGAGATCAGCCTGGTTAATGTGCGAAGTTGAGAGATAGTTTCGCAGCAATAGAACAATGACTGAGGCTTGTGTGTCGACATCCTTGCGTAGTACAGCGGTTCGAAGAGCGGCGAGGAGAGTTGGTCGAATCGCGACCACAGGAGACTGGGGAGACGGAGGGAGAGGGGCGATCTGCTCGCAGAAGATGGAGTAGTAGAAGTAGACCTTGGCGGACAAGGAGTCCAGCGTACGGCGGTTGAGAGACTGCACTCTGTCCGAAAGGTACTTAGAGAAGTCGGCTCCACGCTGGAACTGCTTTGAGTCGAAAAGGTACACCTGGACGAGGATGCCGAGGAAGATATCGATCTCAGGAATGAGGTCCTTAGCCTCCTTCTTGGAACCGTTCTTTCCAGATGTCTTGGCATCGTCGATGTCCATCTCTGAACCACTCTGTCGGCCAAGGGTAACATCCTCGCGCTCAATGGCAGCTAGAAGTGGCTTGACAATAGCACTCGAGTTGGCGGTGGCAGGGAAAGCGTCGGAGACGACCTGGGCAATAATATCGGGGGTCAAACGCTTGCGGATAATAGAGATAGATCGCAGGGCGCGGAGGGAGAATCTGGCGTCGAAGTGGGCCACGGCACGGTCTATCAGGGCAAAGTTGCTCTTGATATCTGTCGAAATATAATGTCAGTACTCGCTCCAGTCGACCTTGTTGAGCTCCCACAAGCTCTACTCACCTGCGATAGTCTGTACCACAGGGTCGACCTTGACCTCCTCCTCTTCCTCTTCCATTGACACGTCGCCTTCGGCATCGGCAGTTGCCTTGTCAGACTTTTTCGACTTGGAAGGAGGAACAACAACAGTCATCTCCTCGTCAGCGTCCTTAGCAGGCTTCTTGCCCTTGGGCTTTGTGCTGTCTGTCATCTCGACGTCCTTGCTTTTCTGAACGTTGTTGCCGGCAGGCTTCTTGCCGTTGTTGTTTGGTGCCTTGCTGGGCGGCATGATGGGTTTCTATGTGTGAATGCGAAGAAATACGGCTGAAACTATCGGAGTAGGAGCTGTGGATGACGATAGTGGCAGAAGATCGAGTCGTGCGCGCGCCTCGACTTGTCGCAGCGTCTGCGTAATTGAGTTCAAAGGGAGTTGGCGAGAACGGTAAACGATATACCAAGAGTTCAGGCACGAGATGGGTGTCGAGGGGAAAGACCGTCGGCAAGGTCAAGACAGTGATTGTCGTGGTGAGTTTGTAATGAGATTGGGAGAGGCTCAAGGTGATGCTGCTGCTCGTTGCTGGTGCTAGCTCACCAAATGGAGACCGGGGCTTGGTAACTGGCCAGTGGGCAACTGAGGCGACGACGGAAAGAGACTGAAATGGGGCCAAAGATACCTGCTCTAGGCGGTGATACCGCTGCACAAGTAGGTACCTCCAAAGTATAGGGCCGCTACCTTAATAAGCTGGCAGATTGTGGGGCTCAAACAGTGACGTCTCGATGTTGCCTGCAGTCGACGTTGTGCATAAACGAGACGGTTATGTTTATGCAAGTTATGCAATTACTTAAAGTACTTTGTACAGATAGCGACACCAATAAATAACCTGAGGATTAGCATGTACTGGACCATGATATATCAACTCAGAATGAAATAGATATCTTATTCATACAACATATAATGCAGTATCACTGCCAAATAAAGACATGAGTTCAGCGGTGTTATTTAATCAAGACGTAGACTGAACCAGATGTCACTAAAAGTTCAACACCATACAATGAACTACACGTTACCAGACCAATATAGTGTCGTGATGAGAATATGCAAAGTCAAACAAAGATATTGTATTATCGTTTTCCTAGTCAAGAGAGCATTTCTCTCCCATGCCAAATAATCTCGGATGCATTCTGGTGTACCCTCTAATGAGAAAATCAGCCTTCGTACCTGACCGAAGACCCCTATTACGCCAATTTGTTCCGGGTATACACCCAACGCCTGTCTTTGGAAATACAAAATAAGTCTTGTTGCTTTTTTGGTTTCGCCTGGGCGTCTCGTACTGCCCATCCCTCCCGTTGTTTATTCACCCTTGCCCGGCATAACCTTGGCAGCTTGGACTGCGCTCATCTTCGCAATCCACCCAGTAGATGGTTGAATCTTTCGGACAGTGCGGAGCTCGTCAGAGGAGTAGCCGGGGACACGAATGTTGTAAGTTCGTTCCAGCACAAGTTGGATGTCGCGAATCTCGAGCACCTTGGACCCGCGCTCCTTTGAGTTTCGACAGGCTGCATGTAAAACAGCGTCGACAAACGAGTCTGCCATATTCAAAACATTCTGTCATCAAGTTAGCGATCTCGTCCAAGTCCAAGTCCAAGTCCAAGTCCAAGAAGAAAGTGTGTGTGCTTACCTCTTCCACTTCAGGAGTGAGCAGGTTTCCATCCTGCCCCTCAGCTGGCCCTCCGCACACTTGTCGGACCAGCTCGTCCAATTTCTTCTTGCTTAAAACGTGATCTCCTTCTGCCTCATGGTTGTAGGCTGGAATTCTAGCCATTGCGGGCTGGTTCATAACACCACCCAGCGTTCCACTTCCTTGAGTCATCGTGGGCCGACCTGCGTTTACTCCGCCTCCAACCGCAACGCCCTGAGGCACGGCAGTGGCCTTTTCAGGGAGCACTTTGGGGATGGGCATCTTGGTTTGCAATGGCGTTTGTTGAGGCTGCGGGGGGTGTGCGTGAGGATGACCCTGTGGAGTTGGCTGCTGGGGAATATTTGGCCCCGTCACGCCTTGAGTCACTGCGCTGCTTGGAGTTGGTGTTCCGGCTGCAGCAGGGCGGCCAGGCAACTGCGCGCTTCCCGGAGTGTTAATGGTCTTGTTAGCCATTTCTATAGCAGCAGAGTGACTGAGAGCTCGCTGAGGTCCTGGCACTGTTGTTGGAGCTGCAGCGGCGGCGGCTTGCTGCGGTGTAGGGATGCGCGGAGCGTTCTGCTGAGTTGGTGTTCCAGCTTGGTTATGCGCAGCTGCTTGAGGCATCGCGGGATTGACAGGACCAGTGCCAGGTTCCTGTTTGACCTGAACCGGCGCTTGTGGCAATTGTTGCTGCTGTCCAGGCTGAGGAGTTCCTTGTGCTGGGCGCACTTGTCCTGGTGCCGGTACTGGTATTCCGTTAGCCGGAGAGGCCCTCGCAGCGGCTAGCTGCTGTTTGGCAACCTCGACGGCGGCATTCACTGGAGGGGCGTTATTCTGGTTGTTTTGGACTTGAGTTGCTTGAGGTTGATTTTGTGGAGCCTGTGTTTGAGGTTGTGACTGCTGCGGCTGGGTTTGTTGTTGTTGCTGCTGCTGCTGCTGCTGCTGCTGCGGTTGGGCTTGTTGTTGTGTTGCAGCAGTTTGTTGACCTGCAGCAGCTACAGGTTGCTGCTGAGTTCCTTGCTGAGAGGCTCTCGCTGCATTTTGTGCTGCCTGTGCTTGTGCCTGTGCCTGACCAGTGCCTTGCAGGTTACCTTGCTGCTTGCGAACACTGTCAACCCACTTGTGCGCGTCGGAATGGGCCTTGAGTTGCTGTTCCTTTCGAATCTGCAGCTGCCTCAGCTCGTCCTCCTTGAAGGGCGTTCCAGCAGCAGCTCTGTCATTGATGAGCTTATCAATCTGCGCAACCTTTTGTTTGCTGTTATCCATCGTCATGAGCGCACGTGTATAGCGTTGTTTAATCTCCTCTACCCATTTGTTTGCGTCGGCGCCGGATTTCTCTGCTACTTGGGCGGGTGCGCGGAAGTTTATCTTCGCAATATGTTGGAGAATATGCTCGGGAATTCTATTTTGTTGGGTGGTGGCTCCGGCCACCTGGTTGCCAGCTGTGGCGCCGGCTGCCTGTTGCTGGTTCTGTGCCTGAGGTGTCGCCTGTCCGGCGGCGTTTTGTTGCATTTGCTGAGGGCGCGCCTGCTGGTTCTGTGCATTCTGGCCTGCCATCTGAGTGCGCCTTTGGTTGATCTTGCTGATGAGCATTTTGGAGAACTCTATGATTTTCTGTCGCGCCGCAATATGCTCCGGGCTGTTCTGGGGTGATCCGTTCGCCTTGTTCCACAGTCCTTGCAACCCATTCTCATATTTAGATTTCTCTTCCTCGCTCAGTGTAGGTAAGGTTCGAATCTGATTGGGATGATACATGGGTGGGCGTTGCTGAGCCTGTCCTGCGCCAGCTTGCTGGCCTTGCGGTTGGCCTTGGCCTTGCTGGCCCATTTGCGGATTCATGGTATATGAGGTGAAGATAATCGGTGTCGTGGTCGAATCGAGTACAGTAGGTCTGTAGATCAGGGCAGGTAGATCTGGACAAGACAGGAACAGCGGTTAAACAAGATATACAAAATATAAAGTTGTGTGTCTAACAAATAGGACTACAGCCTGAGTTTACTCTAAGTCAAGCTCTGGTTGTGGTTCGTGAATAACGAACTCCACAGCGAGAGACGCGTTAATGAAGTCAGTCCCAGGGCGCGGTAAAATGTCGGTCCAACTGTACAACGACCTTGTTAGTGACCATCCAATTACACGACTGTCATGGGCGTCCTCTTTGTTGGGACACACTGCTTACCCTTCCGTGTGGGGTCAGATTAATTGGAAATCGTCTAATACGATCTGGGTTAGTTTACAAGCACTTGTCATGAAAGTCTGGAGCTACAGAGTTATCTATTGTTTATTGTCATCTGTCATCATTGTCATTGCGGATCTTGAGGTAGGCAAGGTAGCTGAGCTGCAGTAATGTACTATGTATGTATGATTCGCTTCAGGTTCCTGCGTTGAGTTGACAACAACAACCTGGAACCCAAGTTGTTACACAATCTGTAACCAGTTGAATCCCATGCTATAGCTGGAATAATAAATTAATTAGTTGGAAGCATATTGTGATACCTTCCAAGCTGGAGCTTTGGTGAGTACCTACCTACTAACCTACAATCTATGGCTTGTCTATCAACGGGCTAACGTTAACTACTGCCACTGGAAACTCACTTTACTCCTCGGGGTTTGGGCCAAACAAGGTACAGTAAATGAGGGCCTAGTTGACCGTAAGCTCTGGCAAGTAGCAGTAGTAGCAGTAGCAGCAGGCAAGGTAAGGAAAATGCCCCGATATCCCCAACGATACAAGGGTCCAGCTCCGGTCCAGCTTTTCCGCCAGGGTCTTTACTTTATCCATTTCATCTCCACCGGATCCCGTCCATCCATCTTCTGTGTTGTGTTGTCTGTCTTCTTCTCTTCTCTGTCCCTCTCCAGTCCATCTCCCTCAACTCAAAGTCGACCGACATTGATTAGTTAGCTTGCGCCATTAATTCTCACCACCCGCCACAATGCGCTTCTCATCGTCTACTGTTCTCGCGGCTCTGCCCGCCCTCGCTGCTGCGCAGGACTCTCCCGTCGACCAGTACAAGGCCCAGTTCCAGAATGTTATCGGCCAGTTCGCCTCTTACATTCCTAACCCAGCCTACCATGACCCTGTTGCTGCCGCCGAGGCCAAGGCTGGTTCCATGAGACTCAACGTCTTGACTCTGGACAACTGGAAGGAGACTCTTTACGAGCCTGTTTCCGCTGACGCCACTACTCCCGAGGAGTGGTGGTTGCTCGTCTCTGGCGGAAACAAGACCTGCTATGGTATGTTTGATGACCTGCGACACAATCGCAACATTCTACTTGTGATGCGACTTGCACTCGACCCCATATCTCCCAAATTGGCCCCAAGCTAACCCATGACAAAAGGTCGATGCGGAACTGTCGAGCAGGCCTTCAACGAGACCGCTGCCAAGTTTGCGCTCCTCGACAAGACCCCCCATATGGCTTACTTGAACTGCGACAACCAGCCTATTCTCTGCAATTCCTGGTCTGCCGGCCCTCCCAGCCTCTACGTTTTCGAGATGCTTCCCGAGCCCGCTGCTGTCGAGGTCTACAGCAAGAGACTCAACTTGACCACCACCACCTCCGACACTCTGGTCGCCCTCCAGGCCTCTGGTAGCAAGGAAGAGTTCCACCTTCATACCAGCGCCTGGTTCCACCCCGTGAACGGCAAGCTGGCCGAGCATGGCCTTGCCATTCCCTTCGGTTACTTGATGTGGGCCATGAACCTCGTTCCCAACTGGCTCTTCATGCTTGTTGTGTCCTTTGGCAGCCGCGCCATGATGTGAGTTTGCCCCTTTCACTGGTGATCCATAGAAATTAACATTGGACAGGTCTCGTCGCATGCAAGGTGCCAACGGTGCTCCCCAGGCTGGTGCTCAGCCCGCCCGATAAATTGCTGCTAGCAATGGTTTGATGGGGTTTTATGACTGAATTGTATCAAGCAAACATGTATATGCCTGCAAAAAGTATTGAGTTGTCGCATAATAATGTCAAGTTTTATCAAAAAGAACGGTTATGACTTTTTGTACGAACCCGTCGTATAGTCCGTGAAATGACCTGTAGTTTATGATTTGTTCTTGCAAGCTGCTTCCACGTTCTTCAGGCCGTCGATGACTTCGTCGCTTATCTGCCCATTGGAGAATTTACCGTATCGTAGATCGCTTAGCGCCCCTACAGTTTGTTGCACAGACTCGAGCAGGGCTGCCTCTTCCTCTTGTAGTTTTTCAATCTCAGCTTCTAGAGCGCCTGCTGCTCCTTCTAGCTCAGGAATGACAGAACTGAGGGTGTGCTTGGCACTTGCAGCTCCTGATGCATCGCCGAATAGCTGTAAAATAAATAAAAATACATTGTTAGTGTGTTTCTTGACCAAGACCGACCGTCTATATGTGAGGCACCTACCGCGCGCTCCATTTCAATTTCGGCATCTATATCCTCCCGTTCTGCCTCACGTTTGGCTCGTAGGACTTCCCGCCGCATTGCAAGACTTCGTTTTGCTTCATCGGCGATATTTTCAGCAACTTGGTCCAGAACATCTGCGCGTTGTGCTTGTAGGTCTCGAAATAAAGACCGGACTTGTGGTGACGATTGTAGCGGGCGAGGGAAGAGAGCCTTGAACTGCTCGAGTGTTGTGATGGCGGTCAGAGTCGAAGGTTGAATAAGGTAATCAGCCAGGAGCTCAGCCTCTGTGGGTGCCATTTTGACGTGCGAGAAACCAATGCGGTAAAGTTTAATGAGTCAATAATATTTTTCTGTTCTTAGATCAATGAATGTTGCCTGTGATACAGAGTAGAGGATATTGATTCACGACGCGATGGGAAAGTGAAGCGCGTTAAGTGCCCCACCACTTCAGCTTCTCAAGACCCCTCTCTAGAACCATTCTGGCTGGCACGGCTGGGTAACGAGTTGGGTTTATTTACATGAGGTACGCTGAGGACCATGACTTGTTAAGACATCAATCACATTACAGATGAACTCTGATATTGCTGCATCACACAATTCTGTATATTGTGTTAATCTCTACATATGCAACTCAGACAATTTCCAACCGAGTCTAGAAACAAAACAGCCGCTGAATCAAATAACTTTTAGTATCCTGAGCTGTCGCCTAGGCCTTGGCAGCGGCAGCAGTAGCAGCAGGAGCACCGCTACCACCACGGCCACCAACAGCACCAACAGCCTCGAGCTGAGCTGCTGTCAGGTTAACCTCGGGAAGTGGCCTGCCTCTTCCTGTAGGCCAGGAGACGAACTGAGTCTCGGCCAAGAAATGCAGGAATCGTCCGATATCGGTTCGTGAGATACCGTATCCTGAGCTCTCGTCAATGCCGGTCCAGTGCTCGGCGTCTTCCTTGAGCATCTTGACGGTGTTGGAGTCGTCAAGCTCAGGGGCTCTGGTGTTGGCAGGGAGGTCGTTGACACAGAAGTGGTATAGTGGCATCAGAGCATGCTGCTCCTGATCCTTGGCTTGTCCACCGGCTGTGACGTAGTTCTCCAACTCGTCCTTCCACTGGGTGTAATCGACCTCGGGAGCCTTGTAACCATAGTACTCAAGACTGGACAAGTACTCATTCATTCTCAGACGAGGGTGACCAGTGATGTGAGCAACGTGAACACCGTTAGGCAGGGGGTTAAGCGCACAGGCCACGACAACGTTGGCGACGTGGTTTACGGGTACAGCGTTGACTGTGTTGACGATATGGGGCCGAACGCCAAGCTGAATACAACCCTTGAGCATTCGGACCAAGAAATCGTCAGTGTTGCAGACACCAGTCTCAATATCACCCAGAATGTATCCTGGTCGTGCAACGGTGCCGCGAAGACCCCTTCGTCCGGCTTCACGAACAAGCTGCTCTGAAACCCACTTGGTCTGGCCGTAACCCGTTCCAAGACCAGTGCGGCTGCCCATCATATCGTCCTCCTCAAGGATGGAACCCTGACCAGTACTGATCTGCTTGTCCGAGAGGTTGACATAGTGATCAGTGTCAAGTACACTGGTCGAACTCACAAAGGTAAAGGTCTTGGGCCTTCCTTCATTACAAAGCTTCATAGCGTCGATAGTAGAGTTGACGTTGGCGGTCTTTATATCGGCATATCGCTTGACCCAATGGACGGCAGCACCGTTGTGAATGATCACGTCAACAGTCTGAGCCAAGTTGTTCCACACAGATGACTCGATTCCAAGGTTTGGCTGACCAAGGTCGCCAACAACGCAGCTCAGGCGGGACTCCCACTCATCTCGCCACATACCGTAACCCTCAAGTGAGCGACGAAGACGAGTGAATGCACCCTTGGGGTCCTTGACACTTCGGACATGGGCAATTAGCTGAATTTGGCGGCTGGTACGTGAGAGAATATCCTTGATCAGATAGGCACCCAAGAAGCCAGTGGCACCGGTAAGGAACACAACAGGCTTAGCCTTGGCACGGATAGTAAATGGGTCGGCCGACTGATACTTGGAAGGGAGCCCCTTGAGTAGTTCGTCGAGGGAACGAGCGTACTCGGGGTTCTTATCCTCCTCTGACTCGCCAACTCCGCCCTTGAGTTGCCTGTCGATCTGAGCACTGAAGCCGGAAAGACTGGGGTGCTCGTAAAGGGTGTTGATAGAGACATTTGCGCCGATTGTCTTTCGCACACTCAGAAGCATTTGCTGGGCAAGCAGACTGTGGCCACCAAGATCGAAGAAGTCGTTTTGGGGAGCAATGGTCTTTGCGTTGAGACCGGGAATGAGTTCAGACCAGTTTGTGGCAATTGTTTGCTCTGTGGGGGTAAGACCTTCCCAACGCTTCAGATCCTCCTCCGTGGCATCTTCGGTCTGCTCTGCAATATCAGGGAAGGGCAGGTTAGGCTTGTCAACCTTTCCGTTGGGGTTCAGAGGAAGTTTCTCCAATGTAATCTGGTGATGTTTTAATGACTAGACTATACTGAGCAGATTTGTGCTTGGGACTTACATAAGTAGTAGGGACCGCATAGGCAGGCAATCGACCCTTCAAATGGTCGCGGACCTCTGTTTGCATACGTCGGAAACGCTTGAAGTAAACCTTGGTAGGTCCGATATCGGTTCCCTCATCCTCGACGTCTTCAAGCCCCTGGGTCTTGAGGAACTTGGGCCACTCGTTCAACTCAGGAACGATGTAGCTGACGAGAGTTGGCTCCTCGTTCTTGTCTCTTCGCACAAGAGTCTATTGAGAATTAGTACATTGCCTTTTAGTGGATGAGCATTGCTGTGGACGTACCTTGCAGTCTCTGATCAATGGGTTCTGGCTGAGGTTGCTGTCAATTTCGTTAAGCTCGATTCTGAAACCTCGAATCTTGACCTGGTCATCGGCTCGACCGGTGGCCTCAACATCGCCAGACTCAAGGTAACGTCCCAGGTCGCCTGTGCGGTAAAGACGGTCACGGGGAACATAGCCCTTGAGTCGGGGGTCGTCTTTATTCAAGTTCGCGTAGGCCTCAACCCACTTGTTAGGTTCAACAAACCAAGAAGTAATGAACTTTTCCGCGTTCAGTGCTGCGTTGTCTCTGTATCCCTCGGCGAGACCAGCGGCACGGACATAAATCTCACCAACCTCACCAACTCCACAAATCTTGTTGCGGTCTTGGCGGTCGATGACAAGAAGTTGCACGTTCTGCATTCCCTTACCGGCTGGCACGGTGTTTCCGAGAACGTCCAGAGCGTTGGGGTCCTTGGAGCGGCTGGGGATCTCGAAGTAACTGACAGCTCTTTGTGTCTCGGTTGTTCCATACATGTTGACAATGTTGGCATTCTCGGCGAGCTTTCGAAGCTGTCGACAATCTCTGGTGGTGAGGACATCACCGACAAAGAATGCCCTGTCGAGCGATGGGAACTCGGCTGTTGCACCTCCTACCAGAATTTGACCCATAGCTGGTGTCAGGTGAGTGACGGTGGGCTTGTGCTCGCGCATCCATTCGGCGAGCTTTTCATGTTGAATATCCTCCTTGGAGGGCACCAAGAGTTGGGCGCCAAGGAAGAGAGGCGTGAAGATGTCTCGCTGGACAGGGTCGTGGGCGATTCCAGAAAGAAGTGTGAACTTGCTTTCGGATGTCAAGTTGAATCTCTCGGACATCCAAGGGAAATATCTGCAGAGACTGTAATGGCGTCCCAAGACACCCTTGGGCTTTCCTTCCGAGCCACTGGTGAAACTGTCAAGGAGGTTAATTATATCACTGTAAATTCAAAAAAGAGATACGAACCTGAGACTGTGAATTGTTTGTTAGCAAATGAGATAGTTGAGGGGAAACCCGATTAAACTTACGTGGGGTTGCTGTCAGGACCAACAGTAACATCAGGGCGAGATGCAGCCTTGGGTCGAACTTGAGCAAAAAGATCGGCTCCATTGATCTCACCTCCTGCCAAGATACCATCGTCTCCGATTATTAGTGAGGGGACTTCGGTCTTGAGGTTTAGCTCCTCGTCGATATACCTCCTGACGAGGGGAGCAAGCGGTCCAGCTTCATCGGACGCCTTTGCAATGTTGACCAAAGCACAAGGTTGAGCAACTTCAAGATAGATTTGTTGTCTGCTAGGGGGGTAAAGAGGGTCAAGAACTGAGAACGTAGCACCAGAGGACTTTTTGTTTCGTGTTAGTGAGTTTTCAAACCGTGGAATTGGCATTGGGGGTTGGACTCACAAGAGTGCCCATGATAGCCACGACCAAATCGACAGAGCGATGAGCCCAGATCATGACGACATCGCCATTGGTAACTCCGGCCTCGGTCAAATGATGGGCCAAGATGTTAGAAGCTTCATAGATCTGCTTGTATGTGAATCGCCTCTCTGGGGCTTCTGAAGTCTTGGTTTCTACCACACAAGTTCTTTCGGGGTGTGCTTCCGCATTTCGGGCAAAGTGTTCAATGATACTGCCATCGTAGGTCCAGTCCAAATCAGCAGTGGGATCGGGAATATTGGCCATTGTGAAGAGCTGCCTGAAGCAATGGCTATATGTTACGGTTGTAGAGTCAGGCTGGACAAAAGGAGGGTATTTGGAAACGAATTGGTGTTTTGAAGGTGAATAAGTTGTTCACTGCTCTGCATGCAAGCTCAAGAAACTTTTTGATGAGAAGCGGCGTCCAATTGACTCACGTCAGTTCCTAAAGGCTTTGCGAGATCGGCCCAGCGGGGATCAACACCTAGCAGAGCAGGGCTTTTCCCCAGTGATGCAGTTGTCTCCATTGGAAATGGAAAGTTAGAGAGCCCTGGAAGGGTCAACTCCCACTAATTCTGAGCTTGCTGCAGCACTTGTACTTCTCCACAACCCTGATGTTTCTATTGGATGAGGCATGTATGGTTTCTAGGTTAATACTTTGGCCTGCTTCTTATCTTATCACACCCAAAAGGCCGGGTCCTATCCGCACTCCAACTAACTAGCACCAAAAGAAAAGAAGGGGCGGTCTTGTTGGCCTGTGTCCTATCCTATCCCGTCTGTCGCGTCCCTTCGCGTGCAGAGAAAAGAAAGAAGCACACTACCCCCCTGTTCCCTCATTAACGCGACCTACCTACACTAAAAGTGCCTAAATTGTGTACCTACCCGTATCCGTATGAACCTTGCCGTAATTGTTGATGCAAAACTAGACTGTACTCCATGTATCAACCTATTGGACTCATTCTCATCTCATCTTGTTCATTAACCTCAGAGTTGAACTGTTGCCAGCACTCATCAGAGTTGTTCTTTTAAACTCAGCAGGGCAAAGCATACCCGCATACATATTTAAAAAAAAAAAAAAGGCATCCGTGCTTAGTTGACATCCCTTTCTGTTAACTTCGACTCTTCTCTTCTCTTTCAACACTCAACAATCACATCACAACCACAACCACAACCAACATCATCATGGCTCCTGCGCGTCAACAACCGGCGCCTCCGCCTTTCAGCAAGGATGAAAAAGTGCTATGTTTCCATATGGATATGCTCTATGAGGCCAAGATCATGGACGTCCAGCAAGGTGAGAAACCCAGTGATGGGTACAAGTATAAAGTCCACTACAAGGGGTGGAAGAACACTTGGGACGATTGGGTCTTGGTTGACCGCATCCGGCCTTTTGACGACGAACACAAGGAGCTGGCAGCACAGCTTCATGCGCAACTGAAGCATAACATCCAAAGGAGCACAAAGCCGCCCAAGAAAGGTCTCCGGAGTGGTGCTGAGTCGGCCAGAGTTAGCGAAGAACGATCAGGCTCGGCCACTGTTCAGGGAGGCAGGGGAGGTAGGCGAGGAAAAGATTGGGAACTTGAACAGGTAAGACACTCTTTTCATCTTTGTTCTGCCATAACTCATTACCATGTTTCCTTTGCTCGACCGCCCTTTTCGTTTTATAAGAGTGTTGTTCCCAGAAAGTTCTGGGCTGTATCACGTAAGAGAAGTGAAAGCCGAGTTGGTTGGTTGCGTTGAGGCTCTTCAGGACCAGACCATCTGCGCTTTACTACACTATCCCCCAATTTCTCCTTATAGTCGAAGCGATCAAAATGCTTTACCACGGTCTTTTGCTTTTTATATGCTCAGATAGAGCGGGCAATTTCCAAACCTCCAGGGACGATTGTTTGTGATTCAGCATCCAGCACTGACCTACAACCTACCTACCTGTTCTGCAGCTCTGGCACTCTTCCCCTGTATTTACATTATTACCTGTCACTGTCACCCTTCTTCCAACATCGAAAGCTGCCACCTCGCCAGCCATATTTCTGCATCCTACACTACAACCCCCCGCAGTTGATATTTACTGTGCCCTTTCCGTCAACCTCGCAACTTTACATTTCTTCCTCGTCGACACTCTCCCCTTCCCTACCGATATCTACATCTTGTCTCCAAACAACACCGCGACATAATGCTCCCCCCTGGCACATCCTCTGCCTCGCAGGGCTTTCCCATCTCAAACGTCAGGGGCGGTACCGAGGAGGCCCAGCCTAGCGAGTCTGTCGATCCTGGCAAGTCGTCTCGGAAGCTCAGATTCGGAAGCATCAAAGAGCCCAAGGACCTCCTCACGGCACACCCTTCCGAGAACCACCGCTATGTGACCGATTCTGGGAAGCTCGTTCAGGATGACCGATACACTGCGCCCCTGTCCGTTAAAGCCGAGCCTAAGCAGCCTCGTCGCAAGCACTCAAAGCCTTCCAAGCATGCCACTAAGCCCAAGCGGCGCTCATTTGACCAGCCTGACCAACTTGAGATGGTAGATGCTTCCCCTGAGCACCTTTCATTTCCTTCTCGTTTGCAATAGCTGTTGTTTCCCACTGGCCATGGCCATCAGATGCTAACTTCTTTACAGGAGGATTCTTTCCATAACAAGCCCATGATCAACCTACCGGTTCCCGATCACATCCAAGCCATGCTGGTCGATGATTGGGAGAACATTACCAAGAACAACCAGCTGGTCCCTCTGCCTCACTCCAAGCCAGTCGCCAAGATTTTTGAAGACTACCTTGCCCATGAGCGCCCTCACCGAGAGGAGGGATCATCCAGCATGGATATCTTGGAAGAGGTCGTAGCAGGTCTTCGCGAGTACTTCGAGAAGGCTCTTAGCAGGATCCTACTCTACCGGTAAGTCTGATTCTTGGCGAATCCGAGTCAATCTTAACCATGACCAGCTTTGAACGTCACCAGTATATGGAAATGAAGAAATTGTGGGAAAACACCGAGTCTGACCTCGAGTACACCAACGTCTGTGACGTTTACGGCGCTGAGCACCTGGCTCGACTGATAGGTATGAGCACCCCTGATTTCCTTCAACGGTTCTTGACTGACTTGATCTTCATAGTATCTCTCCCTGAGTTGCTGGCGCAAACCAATATGGACCAGCAGTCCGTATCACGCCTCCGTGAAGAGATTGGCAAGTTCAATGTCTGGCTGGGACGTAACTGCGAAACCTATTTCGCGAATGAGTATGAAACTCCAGCCCAGGACTACATCGACAAGGCTCGCAGCTTCTAGATTCAGCCGACCAATCCTTGATCTATGTTCTCCTTGGTCTTCTTGGTCCTTACAAGCCAGTCTTATCAACCCCGTGCAGTTATGATTTGCAGCATGACACTACAAGGCAAACGAAATGTTTTATTCTTGTGCCCTTTTTTGAGGTAGAAAGTATCATAGTTGGGATAACGCAATGTCATGCATGCGGTTGCAGGATAATTAAGGCCTTTGCCGTATGTATTTTAACTAGTATTGTATTCTTTTGGTGTTTCGGGGTCTTAGTTTACCGGAATTTGTATTATTCATCCAGGTCCCATTAATCAAGTAAACCAAGCACTTTGTTTTAGTAGGCTTTCTTTAATGTTGCCTTGATCATGATTATTATCATTTCTTCCAACTGGTCCCATGTTTTGTACAAAGGTCATTACAGTATAGTACATATTCCTATTTCTCTTTTTCTTGGTATCGATTTGTATCCTCCCCTTACATTCTTGGCACGGCCTTCTCGACGTAGAATCCAGCATCTGGTGTCCGCGCAGCCTTGACTTCTCTCTGGCTCAGCACGCGGTCCACCTCTTCCACGCGAACAAGCTCCTTGACCTTGAGAATCATACCGGCGAACTGCGGGTGCACGGGGTGGAAGACGGTTTGCATCCGACGGCGTAGACCCAGAGCGGCAAGGACACCCCGTGTGCGCTCGGGAAGGCCAATTGCCGACCGGTGGAGAGTGATGCGGAAGAAAGACATTGTCGTCTGGAGTTCGGTTTGCGGTGGTGGTTGATCAGTCGGAGGAGGAATCGGAGCGCTAGGTCTAAGGTTGTGTGTGAGAACGAGCCATTGATAAAGGGTGTTTGAAGACAGCTTACCATCAAAGCCTTGTAATTGCGCTCGCAGAATGTTTTCCCGGGGAGATACAACAGTCCGCCTTGCATGTCTCGTCCGTCGTCTTCTATCAACGAAGCATGAGCTCAGGGTCGGCGTCAAAATCCACAGAGGCGCTAAACCCTTCCGGGACTTATCATGTCATGTGACAACCTTGTCTGAAAGTTTAACTCATGATGGAACACCTGGGACAGTGCGAGAATGTTATAATCCGATTGAGAATTGAGTAGTGTCGGTTATTTCTACTTTTTATTAACAGCAGCTTGGTAGTTGTGCTAGTGATTGATTGTTGTTCGTTGAGATAATCAGGATGGTTCCCGAGCCTCCCTCCAACCAATATCTAACCGACTAAAACGGATCCCAAGTGTGTCCTTAGCGACAACTAAAAAGACTACAGAAAATGTATATCGAATAAATCAACATAAAACTTTACTCCTAACATACAAATACACAAAATTGTTGGCTAATGCCACACCTCACCAAGTCAGATATCATAACATAACAAGCATCACAAGGTAAAAGTACATATAAGCCAATCAGAGTCTCATATCAAACATCAACATTCATGTCTATAGGATCAAGCGAGTAATATGGAGTGCCATCTTGTGGCCTCCAGCACTAGTTACATTGTATTGGAATTCTCATATGGACCGTCGTTTTTTCACGACGCGCCCAGGCCGGCACAAAATCATCAAATGCTCGACGCCTTATTTCTTCCCTTTCCGATTGCATTATCATTCTCCATTTCTTACAGAGAAACCTCAACGCGACCCTCAGCACCAGGGGCACCAGCCTCCCGAAGGTTGGGGAGGAGGTAAGTGATGTCATCCCAGGGATGACGGTAGAGTCCAGTTCGCAGACGCTTCTGGTCAAGGAAATGGGCAATAAGACCAATGCTTCGGCCGAGGACAAAGAGACCGTTGAGAACACCCATCTTGAGGTAGTCCTCAGCCTCCTCAGCAGAGAAAGCACCGCAGTTGCGAACAAGATCAACGAAGCAAACAGCAATGCAACCGTCGACGTTGAGAATGAGGTTGTCCTTCTTGGAAGTGGTGACAGTCTCAACAGCAAGGGCGTAGTCGAGAAGCTTGTGGCTGGGGAAGTTGTTGAGGACGTACTCCTTAACAAGCTCGACACGGAGATCGGGGTTGTTTCGGGACTTGATACGGTGACCAATACCAGGAATGAGCTTGTTGGCCTTGCGCATGCTATCGACGAAATCACGGGGGCTGAGACCCTTGTCGAAGGCACGGGTAAACTCCTCAGCAGCACCGTCAAGGGCACCACCAAATCGGCTGCCAATTGTTAAAAGACCAGAAACGAGGGCGCTTATGAGATCCTTCCCGGCACGGGTGGTGATGATAGTGTTCATTGCACCGGACACAGCAGGACCGTGGTCGGCAGTGAGCATAAGAACCATCTCGAGGAACTTGGAGGCGTAAGGAGGGAGGCGGCGGCGGAACCACAGCAGAGACATGACACCACCAATGCCGATATCCTCCTTGAAAACGTCGGAGATGGGCATGCCGGCGTAGAGAAGCTCCTGACCACGGTCATCAGAAATGGTGGAGATGAAGGCGGCAGGCTTTCGGATGAGACCAAGCTCCTGGGCCCAAGAGTAATCGAGAGGAATCTTGGGAACAACGGGCTCGGGCTGGGGAACGATGGTGCCTTGGGAGACGAGGTCATCGTAGACCTTCTTGAGAGTGGATGGGAGATCCTCAAAGGTGGCAGGGACGTGGAAACCGGCCTCCTTCATCTGCTCGTTCTTCATCTTGGCAGTCTCAAGCTGAGAGTTGGCGAAAGAACCAGCGTGACCGAATTGGACCTCAGTCTTGAACATGCTGGCGCAAGTACCAATGGCCCAGGCGACAATAGGCTTGGTGATGACGCCCTGCTTGACGGCCTCGATGACCTTATACTCCTCAACACCACCGACCTCACCAAGCAAGACAAGGATCTTGCACTCGGGATCGGCCTGGTATCGCAGAAGATGGTCGATGAAAGTGGTACCGGGGTATCGGTCACCACCAATGGCAATACCCTCGTAAACACCATCGGTGTTCTGGGAGATGATGTTGTTGAGCTCGTTGGACATACCACCAGACTTGGAGACGTAACCAACAGAACCCTTGCGGTAGAGCTTGGAGGCAACGATGTTGTCCATCATACCACCAGTGTTACCGATCTTGAAGCTGCCGGGCTTGATACCACCGACGGTGGCGGGGCCAATGATGGTAACACCCTTCTTCTTGGCGACGTGGGCGATCTCACGAGCTCGCTGGGAAACTATGGTTAGCAATTGGGCTCGACGCAAACGGCAATTGTTAATGACTTACTCGCTCAGGGACACCCTCGGCAATGATGGCAATGGTCTTGACCTGGGGGTACTCCATAAGCTCCATGGTAGAGCTGTAGACACTTCGGGAAGAAGCGAAGTTGACGACGACATCAACGTCAGGGTGCTTCTCAATGGCCTTTTCAACCTGCTGGTAGACGGGCAACAGAGTCTCGCTGGTTCCCCAGTACATCTTGCTGACGAATTGGCCGCCAAAAGTGTAGACAATACCGGCGACAGAGGGCTTGGATCGCTTGCAGATGAAGTCGAAGTCGAGCATGCCCTGGACGGCTCTAGGCTGGAGACCGTAGACGAGGCATCGCGTCTTGTCGGTGAAGAGAGCGTGGTCAGGAAGGGGGCTCAACGGCCGGCTGGAAGCCGTGAATCGCTGAATGTTGTCGTTGGCCGACAGGCTGTTAGAGGAAGCGGCAGCCATTGTGAATATCGAGCTCGACGATGTGGTGGAGGTGGGAGAGTTGAAGTTGTGAAGCGCTGGGGGAACCAAATAAGGTATCAGCGACTGCGAAGAGAGGAAACGCTCTGAGCTCTCTAGAAGCGGGCTCAAAGGAATTAGGTATGGGAGAGAGATGGAGGTATGAAGAGGAAAAGAGGAAGGGATTGAAGATGAGTAGAAGAGACGGTCGAGGTGATCCGTCAGTTGAATGAGACAAATGGAAAGACGGAAGGCGAGGGGGAGGGGGAGGGACAGGAGAATTCAGGAGGGATGTTTACCTCTAGGTACCGTCTGGTGGGCGTGCGAAAGCTAGAATTGGTTTTTGGTTGACTTTCAAGGGTCAATTGAGGCTGCTGTGCTGTTGTGAGGTGTGTGAAAGCTGTAGCAGAAGGTCATCCATGTCGTCCATGCCGCCTTGAGGTCCCATCCACATCCCATCCTTCAAGCCATTCCCACCCGACACCGGGCAGAAAAACTTAGTGGGGTTAAAGAGCGGGCAGGTACTTCAGGTACTTCAGGTACAGTACATGGTGGGCACAGGGGGCCGAGTACCTACACCACTTACACTGCCCCTGTAAGATGGGGCCCACCTCCCGGTACATCGCACTAGCCACCGCCTTGCAAGCTTGCACCACTTTTCTCACGCAACCCAGGAGGTATTTTTTCTTAGAGTAAACAGCCTCACTCATCGGTTGGAAAATCAACAATTTGTTTTAGATATCTTTAAAGCTATGCTAATTCTAGAGAAAGGCCTAATTGCCAAGTTGGGGAATTCCTCGTCCGGCCTCGTCAATATTTCGGCACTGCAAGGGATGGTATAGGAACGTTGATCTACCAGCCAGTTGGGGAAGAAGCCTGTGCTTTCTTTGGGGATGTCGCTTGTTCCAGGATCCTCTTTTTTTTTCCTTCTGTTGATCTGTTGAATCCATGGACTTTTTTTTCTGTGCTGGCAATTGAGCTTGTAGACTGGAGCTCCCACACCAAAGTATCAGTACATCCAGTGAGGGGCCGTTATAAGCTGGTGCCAATCTATCACTTGCAAGAGGCGTTGATGGTGTTTGTCCCCCCACCATGGGCCCAAGAAGTCTATTAGCGGCTCAGTTCAGTTCCAAAAGTCAATACGATGTACCAGTGAATTCAGAGAATGCCAGTGGTCACAGGGACGCAAAGGCCAGCGCATCTTGTTTCGGGTAGAAGAGAGTCAAGAGACGTAGGAAGACTCATTCTTACTTTCTTTTTGTCTGAAACAATGGGTCTCGCAGTGTGTATCCAAACCAACGTATAGGAGTGTGCTTACGATAGAAGATATTTCAAGATCACCAGCATCTAGTAAATTCGGACACACGCCGTCCGCATTGTACGACGATACAGCGATACCCAGAATTCCGTAAGCCTGCTCAAGAAGGAAGAGAAACATACAACCAGTCAGCTATTGTTCGAACTGACCACACAAACGCTTGTTGGTTGGTGGTGGTCTGTACTGTATCATGTTGAGATCTGACCTCTTCCAGGGCATTGATCGTTGTTGAGTGGACACCCTTTTGCTTTGAGCAGATGTAACTGGCTTAGAGCTAGCCCTACCGCTTGATACTGTACAAGCTGTGCAAAAGAAATGGAACTGTCCCTTCTGCACCTTGATACATCTGCATTGGAACCATCTGTAAGCATGAAGCCACTTTTTTTCTTGTCTTCCGGATGATGTTCCACTGGTGTTCTGCAGTTCCAAACGGGTATGTAGCTTATTGCCATATAGCACAGACCTGGGGATACTTGACAGCCTGGGCCAGGCAGGCCTGAGCTGGGTAGGCCTTGGCTGGATAGGCCTTGGCTGGATAGGCCCTAGGTACTCCAGGACTGAAGGCCTTTTGAGACTTAAAACTCTCTCCACCGACAATCGGCCACAGACGCAACAATATGGATGCTTGATCCCGCAACCAACCGGGAGTTGTGGGCTGGTTCGAAGTGAACAGCGTGGAATGGATTGGGATAAGAAAAGCTCCAGTGAGATGAGATGAGGTGAGGTGAGGTGAGTGGGGTCTAACCTTGTTGGAGGGGGATGGAGGGGCAAGACGACAGCTTACCTAGTAGGTTAGTACCTAGACCAAGACCAAGCCAAGTCGGGGGTGGCGTCTTCAATGTCAATGTCAATTTCACTGCACTGCACGCACTTCACCTTGGCCTGTCCGAGCATTGAGGCACCCGACCTACCTCATGGGGACTCACCGCAAGGTCAACTCTTCGCTCTTCCCCGGAACCCGAGTCAATCATTGCCAACTTCATCGAATGGATTGGATGGAAGCCCCCCCCCCAACCTGAACCAGGGATGATGATGTTGATATCGTAGGTTACCCCAAAAAAGGAACCGAGCACACAATGACAACTTTGAAAAGAAATTGGCCGAAAACCCGATAGAAGCTGTCGAATCTCGGAAGATTGTATAGAATTGGGTTTGGGTTGCGTTTGGAGCGATAGTGTCTGAGCGTGTAAATCGGTCGGGCTGCGGTTTTCGGCGGTGGTTGTTTCGATTGACGTCTGTTGAATCGGCCTGTCGTACGTAACTCAATGGATACAAGGCAACGTTAGTTGTCGTGTCGTCGACTTGCCTCCCCCTGGTCCACCCAGGTCCTCAACAGCTTGGAGTGACATGAGCCATGTACCGGTACATGGCCAGCTCTCATCGCTTTTTTTGGATGAACCCTTCCTCCCGTCCCCAATGAAATTTGTTTTCAGGGCCCAGGTACCTCAGCCACGCGCTGATCGACCCTGTCGCTCCAGGTACCGTCCACTGACCGCCCGCCCGCCGCTCGCCCCAGGCTACGGGACTCCAGGCCAGACCACGCCAGGTCACCCCTCCCCTCCTTCCATTCCGACCCCTCCATCCATTGAGACCCCACCTGCCTGTCTTCCCCTTGAGCTTCCATCCTTCACGTCCAGTGGTTTTTTCGGCCAGCAAGAGCTATTCACTCGTGTCTGGTTCCAACTCCCGCTTCTTTTTGCTCCTCCATTCTCACCTCTCTCATAGTCTTGAGCAATCATCACTTTTCTCTTCCTCTTCCTTTTTGCCCCATCTCTGTCATAATCTCTCCCTCTCCCTCCCGATCCTCAATTTCAACTTCATTGTCGCAGCCCACTTGAGCTTGTCTGCAGTGGTGAGTCTTTCTTCCTTTCCCCGCCGATTGTTCGTCAACTCTCGACTTCGAGCCGCAATCAGTCGCAAGTCGCAATTGGGAAACTTAAGCCCGGTGACTTGTGCTTGTATAAGTCACAACATTCGCTCAGCTCAATTCGGTTGTGGTTTCGACTTGCAACTCAGTTACACACTTGGGAGACGACACTGGTCATCTTTGAAGAAACACCCACCAAGCAGCCGCTAACCAACTCTCTTCGATCAGAATTGATTCAAAAAGGAATAAGCCGACACTCGCCAGCTCATTCCATCTTACCTTTTCTCCGTTCCTCATCAAATCTTCATAATTCAGAATGTCCGCCAAGTCGATTCTCGAGGCCGACGGCAAGGCCATCCTCAACTACCACCTCACCCGCGCTCCCGTTATCAAGGCCAGCCCTCTTCCTGCGCCTACCACTCACAACCCTCCCAGCAGACTCGCCTCGCTGCACTTCCCTGAAGATGCCAACGTTGCCGATATCCTGAACCAGGCTGAGGTCACCTACCCTTGGCTCCTCCAGCCCGATGCCAAGTTCGTCGCCAAGCCCGATCAGCTCATCAAGCGACGAGGAAAGAGCGGTCTTCTGGCCCTGAACAAGTCCTGGCCTGAGGCTAAGGCTTGGGTTGCTGAGCGAGCCGGTAAGGAGCAGCAGGTTGAGCACACCACTGGTGTGTTGAGGCAATTCCTCGTCGAGCCTTTCGTGCCCCATCCCCAAGACACTGAGTACTACATCAACATCAACTCAGTCCGCGATGTAAGTTGCAAAGACATCCCCCCCGTGTATCTGGATTGCCATGGACCGGCAGGCTTTGGGGGCTCTCGAGGTGAACCCCTAGAGAAGAACAAAACAGCTGTGAGATCCTTCTGAGAACGAAGGGGCTTGCAGCAACTTGTAGTCCTTGGTCGGCTACAAGAGTTGAATTGTGGGCTCGTTCGCACCTTCGTCGGTAAATCATTTATTGTACCGAAACGGGCGAACGGATGCCGCGATAAAGGACTCTCAGAATCAACCCCTGGTCTTCTCGGTCCCTTCCGACGCCAATCCATGTGCACAACCGGGTCACCGGTCTATCCCAACTACCGAAACGATGAGATCAAGTTACTAATACTTCTATCTGTAGGGCGACTGGATCCTCTTCACCCACGAGGGTGGTGTTGATGTCGGTGATGTTGACGCCAAGGCTGAGAAGCTCTTGATCCCCGTCGACCTCGCTGAGTACCCCTCCAACGAGGAGATTGCTGCCACTCTCCTCAAGAAGGTTCCCCAGGGTGTCCACAACGTCCTCGTTGACTTCATTACCCGCCTATATGCCGTCTACGTCGACTGCCAGTTCACCTACCTCGAGATCAACCCTCTTGTTGTTATCCCCAACGAGGACAAGACCTCTGCCGAAGTCCACTTCCTCGATCTCGCTGCCAAGCTCGACCAGACTGCCGATTTCGAGTGTGGTGTCAAGTGGGCTATTGCTCGATCCCCCGCTGCTCTTGGCCTCACCAACATTGCTCCTTCCGCCGATGGCAAGATCAGCATCGATGCTGGTCCTCCTATGGAGTTCCCTGCTCCCTTCGGCCGTGAGCTGACCAAGGAGGAGGCCTACATCGCCGACCTCGATGCTAAGACCGGTGCTTCCCTGAAGCTTACTGTCCTTAACGCCAAGGGCCGCATCTGGACACTGGTTGCTGGTGGTGGTGCTTCCGTTGTCTACGCCGATGCCATTGCCTCTGCTGGTTTCGCCGACGAGCTCGCCAACTACGGTGAGTACTCTGGTGCTCCCACCGAGTCTCAGACTTACCACTACGCCCGAACTGTGCTTGACCTTCTCCTCCGCGCTCCCAAGACCGAAGAGGGCAAGGTTCTCTTCATTGGTGGTGGTATCGCCAACTTCACCAACGTCGCCAGCACCTTCAAGGGTGTCATCCGAGCGCTGCGAGACTTTGCTCCTAAGCTGATCGAGCACAAGACCGCCATCTGGGTGCGACGTGCCGGTCCCAACTACCAGGAGGGTCTCAAGAACATGAAGGCTGCTACCCAGGAGCTCGGCCTTGATGCCAAGATCTTTGGCCCTGAGATGCACGTCTCCGGTATTGTGCCCTTGGCTCTGGTCCCCGGCAAGTGGGAGGAGAGCAAGGCGCAGGAGTTCCAAGCTTAAAGGGGATGAAAACTTTACCACGGAGATGGTATAGTATCAAGAGATGACGCAGGTATGAAATGAGATACCTGTACTGAACGAAATTTTGTACTGCAAGATAGACAAACGGGTACCATGTGGTGCGTTGCAATTTCTAAGGCTTGGGACTAATGATGGTCGAACAAGCCGTGTATGGCAGTATTTGAGCTATGACGGAAAGAAAGCTAATAGATCTGATGACACTTATGGATTTGATGAGCTGTTCCGGTGATTATTCCAAAAACGAATGTTGTGTGAAGTCAACTGTTACTATCAAGCCAGTGTCTTTGTCGCCTCTAGGCGTGTCCCAGGTTTGTTTTGTTTTTTTCTCTCTCACAATATACACCCCCCAACGCTGTATTTATGCGAGCTGAGGCATCATGGTTCACAGCATACGATATCGTCTAGATAGTCGACGCCAGAGTAACCATAGCATTTCACGACGACGGATCTGTCGAGTCTTGGATTACACAACCCTGCAATCCAATTCCTTTTTGGAAATATATCCTCTGTAGCGTCAGTCTCGGCCATTCAACTCCAATGGCTGCAATGCAACTCTGCTTACAGCACTCTCCTTCCTCTTTGAACTAATGCTTGCTTCGTGTGACCTTGTCCATAGAGAATTGTCGAAAGCTCAGGCCTTCTTGCGATCTCCGACCATGCATATCTTGTTCGATATGTACAAACAAATCGACCGAGCAAACGCAGCAAGAACCCGTCTCAGATGACTCTCTTTTCGTCACCCAATAGGCCCGGATTCCGGGGACAGCAAACAGAGGCTGATGGCGTATCAGACTCCCTGCGAGAAAACTGCCGACGTCTTTTTTGTTGACGCAATGCAGATACCATGGGGTCTGGGGGATGCACAGCGATGCAAGGACATGACGTGGTACCTCGACCAAGTGATTCACTCCGCGTCAAACGCATTGGCCGGCGAGTGCAGGCAAGCAAGCATGGGGCTTGCAAAAGCTAGACTGTTCTCTCCATCAGCCTTCAAACAGACACGGTTGTGCCTTGAGCTCATAATAAGAGTCGAGCCCTGGGTTGAACCACATCGGCAATCTCCTCTCTTCATTCTTCTCAAGGAAAGACCTCCTCTTGCATATCTCTTTCGGGTGTTCGTTGCGTCTATGGAACGTACACATCACCCTTGGGCTTGCATCAGTACGGTCTTTGACCTGCTCTTTGCCTGTCATCGTCTGGAAACCTGAATCACTCTGATTATCCCATTCATGCTCGAAGCCTTCCAAATCCATCCCCAACCCAAGAATACCTGGCTTTGTTCAAAGCTCTCGACTCTCGGAACTTTGTCCCGCAGACCCATATCGCATCCTGCAGTGTGGGTATCTCACACACACACACACACCGTGTTCAACTCCTGAATACTAGGGTCAACGTCTGATATCACAGGATGTCAAAAAACGCCAATTATGGTGACGATGGTGATGACTACAGCTCTAGTTGCTGTATCGGATGTTGCCGTGCTGGTGACTTTGGCACACATGATGGATGCGGCCCCTGCTACTGCCGCCGCTCTTTCAAACAGGACCACGACCGTACGATCTACACTGGCTGGAGTCTGGGTCAGTACTACCCCGGGGAGAAGGAATACGGGGATACATCACCCGTCACTGGGGAGGATAAACCCATGTCATTCGAGAAAAGGTTGGGGGGGATGAAACAAGCATCTGAACAGCAAGCTCAGAAGTCGGGCGAAAACAAGGCCATCAAAATTGAAACTGACAAGTCTATCAAGACTTCTAAGACTTCACCCAAGAAAATCAACAAATAAGCAATAATGAGCGGACTATGCCTTGGGTCGACTTGGAATCAATAGCGCTGGCAATCTCGCCACCAAGATCAAATATTATTTCATATGAAATGCAATGGTGGCAATCCCTTGATTGATCATTTGAAGGTCCATTAACCAATAATAAACAGTGTATTCATAGAATAAGCTCATATCTCTGAGAAGTCTAAAGAATCTCCCGATGAGCAGGCTCAAGCAAACATGAGCCTCAGAAGTAGTTGCTCAAACACCAAATGATGCGAGTGTGTGGTATCGTATACTCTTTGCATCTTTAAGAAATCAAAACCTATCGTAACGTCGCCTGCCAAGCATTAATCCTGCACGTTGTCCATGTCCGATATGCGTCCACCTGTTCCAGGCAGGTTGCTTATAGCGCAAACATCATGACAGCCAAAGGAAAGGCCATTGCCCAAGCCAAAGGTCGGTTTAGACCAGCAGCGTCCTCATCATCATCACCGTCCTTAGCGTCTCCACTGTTGGAAGAAGTCTTGTTATCGGAGTCGGTACTGTTCTTATCGTCGGTGGTCTCGCTGCCAGTGTCGGCGTCGTTGTTACCAGACGCATTAGACTCGTCGTCCTTGAGAGGGACCACCTTGAGGTTCTTCATAGCACTACCATCAGCGTTCATAACATCAAGCTTGACATTCCAGTCTGATATTTTGACAATCTTTCCGCTAGGCTTGTTCTTGATGCCATTATCAATCAGGCCCTGTGCCTTAGGAGGGACGTCAGGAATGGTGAAGTTGCTGTCGAAATTGCTGTCCTTGATGAGGCTGGACTTGCACTCTGGGGCCTTGGCAGAGGAGTTCTTGCCTGCAGGGTTTGACTGCACCGACTCCCATTTGATTCTAGCAAACTGGTTCTTGAGACGGTTGAAGTCGCCGAGGATGTGAACCTTGTCATCATCAATCTTGACAAGACCGTAGTTGTTTTCCTCCTCTGTATACTCGTAAACAACGCCACCAGAAAAGACAGAGCTCATCTGCTTGCCATAGATGGCTTGTGTTTCGTTCCAGTAGCGTGGCGCGGGCTCGATGCAACCATATTCACTGAAGAAAATGGGAACGGACGATGATTCAAAACCGGCGACGAGGTCGTTGTATGAAGAAGTTTCATAAGTAGCTTCAGGGCCACACCATGAGTACGAGTTGAGGGCGAAAAGATCAGCACGGCTCATGTCACCCTCGTCTTCAGGGTCAGAGCACTGCAAATAGTTCCAGGTGTCCCACAGAACCTCCCGGACATCAGCGGCAGAATACCCGATAGGAATCTTGCGCTTCAAGTTGTTCTTGACGTAGTTTTTGAGGTCACGGGTCAGAGCACGAATGTACTGAGGGGCATCTTCAGCCGTCTTCTCGTCGTTGATGACCTCGTTTGCGGCGAAGAAGAGCAGAGTGTTGGGGTAGTTTCCGAAAGCTTCAACAATGGCAAAGGTGCGGTTGAGGTAATCGGCGTGATAGCTCTCCCATGGTGCCAAGGAGTGCAGGGACTCGTGGGGCAAAGGAGAGTTGACATCAATCATCATATACATGCCAGCCTATAAGAGAAGTAAGGTGTTAGCAGAGTGTTGCAGTATGCTCACGAAGTTACTCACAGCATTGAAGATACTGGCACACTCATCGTGGTTGACATTGGGGTCAAGGTTATAGACGCGGATGGCGTTGATACCAAGAATCTGCATGAGAGCAGCATCTCGCATACACTTATCCTTGTTGCTCAAAGGGTCCTTTCCCGTGGCAGGGTCGTAACCGGCACTGCCTCCAGGTTGGTAGGCCATACCAACAATCTGGAACTTGTTGCCAGTTTCGGGGTTGACAAAGTCAGTTCCCTGGATTTCCAGAGGAGGAACGGCGCCCACGACCGCGGCCCCAAGGGCCATGAGAGCGGCGTTGATCTAGAGTGCATGTCAATAAATCTGTGGTGTAACAAGAAGCAATGCGCCATGCACATGAAGATGCTGTGGCGCGGCGGGGGGGAGTACATACAAGCATGACGGTAATGTGTTACTAAATCTTTTAATGTGATACTCTCCCAAAAAAAAACGAGACAACGTGTGTTGTGTGTCGCTTGACGTTTCAGAAAGCCAGACAAGATCGGGTCGGTTTACAACAGAGAGTGCGTGGTTTGCTGTTGTTGTTGACGATGTTGTTGGGAAGAAGAGAGCAAAGGTCAAAGATGAGCAAGATGTAGTCTTTGCGCCAGGTGAGCTCGGATACAGTTGGAAAGAACGATAAGAAGCGAGCGGACCACAGTTTGGTCAATGACGAATGAATTATCTAGCGAAGAAAGAATGAATGGAGTTGGAAGAAGGAGAAGGAGCAAATGTGGAGGAAGAAGAGTGGGAGTGGGAGTGGAAGTGAAAGTGGGAATAGAAGCGGGAAGGTGAATAACTGCCCGGCAGCGCCTTGCAGTGATGGATCGATCAAATTACGCCGCGCAGTGGAGGTGAAGGAAGGTCCGTCGAGTGCCACCAGCAAACAGCAAACCAAACAGAGACGGGCAGGTGCAATGCGACGGCAGGCAGGCAGTATTAGCAGGGCGGCTCAATTAAGAAAGAATACCGAGAGGCCAAGCCAGGATAGAAAGGGGACTTCATCAACACAAGACAACCATCTACGAGATAGGGATGATAGATGAGGTGAGCCCAGACCCAGGCCTGGCTCTGGACCGCTTTCAGTCTATTACACCACTATCGGGCATCCGGCCATGGCATTTCGGTTTTAGCATATACAAAACCAAGTTCCGGCAGAAGCCAAGCTTTGAGCCAAGAGGTGTGGGAGTATGTCTTATACGAGGTACATGTGTATCTGGTAGATGTTGAAATAATCCACAACGCATACAGAGTAGGTACCTAGGTACTAAGGTAGGTAGGTAGACATAGTATCTTCTTCAATACTTACAATCTGTTTTTCCCTCTCCATCTCTCTTCAGCCGTTCCTCTTTCCCAAACTGGCAAAATGTACAGAATTACACTTATTACAGTACCCTGGTTGCCATGGGTCGTGAACCTAGTCCAGTCGGTTGCCAGGGTCAGAGAAAGCACTTGGCAGTAAGAAATTCGCTTTACCGTTTGCAGCTTAGAATCGGTCATCTAGACGATGAGAATGGGGTCTCCAAAACGGATCTATGGGAATGAGTGGACAGAAAACGTTTGACACTTGTGAAGAAGTGGCTGAGAAAAGAAAAGCGCTGTATCAGAAAGCCAAACCTGGATATTCCAAGAAAGCGATAAACTCAATTGGCGAATGTTTATTCGTCCAAGCCACTTAAACGCCATGTTCAGATCCAGGCTAGGTTGACCATTCACTGTTGATGAATGACAAGCGACTGCCCGGTTAAAGAAGTCCATGACAAGGTCCCACCACGTTTCGTACAGAGACCCTTGCAACGCCTATCCACCGCAATCTCGAGTCAGAAGTTTGAAATTACTGACAGTTTCTGTAAAGCACGCATTTCTTGGCATCAACACCAGAATGCCATCGTGTCAAGCATCGGTGAAGGGGGCAAGCGATCTTTACTCTTTGCATAGTGACTTGGTCTTGAAGCCAAGGTATTATACCGAGGCTTGGTTCATAAACATCCCCGTTGTTTGCAGCCGAGACAATTAAATCAAAGCCAATACTTATACGGATAGGTAGTCGCAATCATTACCCGCTGGTATGTACAGAGTACTCTCTGGCGCTTTGCGAATGGGCTCCAGCAGCCAATAGTATGAATGTATGAATGTAGTACTCATTCGATCTTTTCAGAGATACGAGCTTAACAGTAAAAAAAAACAATACTACAACATTATACAGCCAATAGTATAACAAGGATCGTCTCTTGACGGTTGACATATGCAACAAATGCGACCATTTTCGCAAAAGGGTGTCTGGTATCAAAAGACAATTGTAGCAGCACCTGACCAAGTACAACAGTTCAAAACATTCAATCACCCACCAGTCATGCAAATGCAGGATAACCCGTCTCAACTAATGATCTGTTCTCGACTTTAGTGCTCTCTTGAATCCCTCCTCTTCTCTGCCTACTATGTACATGATTGTTTTCGATATTGGATACTTTACGCTCTCCTAAATGAGCACGGGCTATTGCTCCCCACGATGCGGGAACTGCCCCATAACTAAAACTAAGTGCTTCATAGCGTAGTCCTCTGAAACTTGGATGTTGGGATATGTTGGCAGGGGTCGCAACTCACGAGCTTTTTCTTGTTGTACATAGTAGTCTGCTTCGATGTAGAAACGCTGTTGCTTCATGGCTCTGGTTAGCGATAAGTTCAAAATCTGGTGTTATTTCCGGATACGTCACTATGTTTCCATTTTTCAGTAAATATCCAGATCGATTCCATACTGTAAAAATGGAAATCAAGTACAAATACATATCAGCCATCGTTCAGCCAATAAATTTTTGCAGCCATGACCAGATTAACATCGCCTCATTTGTCAGTCTCATACTCAGATATCTCAGCCATCTAAAAAAGCTTCCCCTCCAGTATGTACACTTCGTTGCTGGATCATTTCCCCAGATAAAGTATCCTAAGTCATTCAATGTGAAAACATTCCAATTCATACTTCAACTGAAACCATCCAAGTATAGAAATTCCCAAGGTTACTTAACAATTTCCCCTGATACCACTAGTCCAGCCTTGAAGTGCAAATGATCCTGCATTGTTTGAGGGGTCAGAAGTTGAGAAACATTGGGTTCCGGAATGAGTAAAGATAACACAAGATGGATCTCTAAAACAGGCTTGAGAACACTCATCTAAAGTGCTGGAGCCAGAAGATAGAGGAATGCCTCCGATGACAGTATCACACTGAATCTGGAAGGTAGAGATGCACTGTTGAGGGTTGGAAGGGCACACTATTTGCGCGAAGGATTCCGTAGTGGTTGTCGTAGCTGCTTCGGTAGTGGTCTCTGTTGTTGAGTCGAGAGCAGAAGTAAGAATGGTGCTGGTGGGGTTTTCTGTCAGTCCCTCAGTAGTAGTGACTATCGTCTCTGCAGTTGTAGTGTCTTTTGTTGTTTCCTGGGTTGTAGTTACTTCTGTTGTTGCTGTTTCTTGGGTAGTAGGAAATGTTGTTAAGTCAGTAGTAGTAGTTTCGATGCTTGCGGTTTCAGTTGTGGGTTCAAGATCTGCGGTGCTGGTTTCCTCGGTTGATGTCTCAATCTCAGAAGTTGGCAGAGCATCAGTCGAGGTCAACCCTTCAGTGGTGGAGGACTCTGGTTCAATAACCTCGGTACTGGTTTCCTCGGTTGATGTCCCAATCTCAGAGGCTGGCAGAGCATCAGTCGAGGTCAGCCCTTCAGTGGTGGAGGACTCTGGCTTAATAACCTCAGTGCTGGAGTCTGCTTCTACCGAGGTACTTGAACCAGATGTGAAAATGGAAGGACTGAAATGAATGAGGGAGGACTTTGAAGTCCTCGGCGGTGGCTCGAAAGAAGACGAGATGTTTGACCACTGGAAGGTGCTTGATGGGTTGGACACTATAATGGGGTTGTGTGTAGTTACAACTCCATTTGGCTGTGTTGTCACAGCCGCTGCAGGGCGCGTTGTGATCTCTGGAGTAATGCTTTCGGAGGATGAGGAGGCGGAGATGATCGGTCCAGAAGATGAAACAGATGGGATCTGTTCGGCCTCACTATTAGTAGCGATCACGCTTGAACTTTCAACTCCGTTTTGGCAATCCTGGACTATCAGACAGATCAGCCTTGCGTAAATAGTAAAGGTAGCTACTAAGGTAAGGATTCGTATACCTCCAATAACAGAAAGATTGACTGGAATACACCCAGCGGGTTGAGAAGAAAAGGTTATGTAAACCTGGCCATCTGAAGGGGTCTGGCAAAAGCCGGCCTCGCCATTGGGAACAATCCGAGAGTTTTGGAATCGAAGAATTCCACCATCACGGAAAAAGGTTCTAGTAACGGCACCACTAGGAACCTCTCCATTCCCGGCGCCAAATACTTTATAGTCTTCTCCATTGAAGTATATGGGGGCGTTGCCAGCTACGAGTTGTGCACCAACCAAGCGGAACTCTTCTGCATTGTCACAAATCTCGGATGGAGTACCAATAAACCCTCCTACATCTCTTCTTTGCATGCGATTGTTGTCGGGCGCCTTACGAACAATTCGGAGGACAATGGGTTCGCTTTCAGTACTGGGATTCGTAGTCGAGGAGGGAGGGGCTGATTCAATCGCTATTGTTGTCATAATTGTTGCGAAAGAAGTTTCTTCTGGGAAGATTAATGACGAGGGATTGAAAACAATAGAAGCATCTGAGCGTGCAGAAGACTCAATGCTGGGAAATTGGCCCTTTGTAGGTGAGCTTGCAGCGGCCGATATAGTAACAAGGTAAGTCGATAGGTAGGTCAAACACCAAGACTCGGGCATTTCTTCCAAGTCATCAAAGGCAACTGCTGGAAGGGCTATACTTCCCAGTAAAATAGAGACAAATCCGGATTTGACCATGTTGCGAGATTGATAGAGTTTGGGCTTCGTAAAATCACAACTTAGGTGAGGAATTACAACTATTTAAGTCCAGGGCGCAATGCGAGGCTGGAAGCACAGGTATGTGTTAATCTTGAAGATATTTATAGTGTGATCAGATAGATATCTGAGCGTCCAGGGTGAAGCTTAGAAAACCAAGGTAAAATCTTGAGGCCGGTCCAGGCCTTCTCACGATACCTAGGATTAGGAATGTTATGGAATTGGAGCGAGGTAGGTTTCGACCTCAAGGGGTGATGTTTTAGTCCATAATAGCCAATACTTGAGAGCTGAATCTTTACCTTTGTCTGACTAACGGTTCAGCTCCACGATTAATAGTAACAAATCTGAAGCAAAGCAAAGGGCAATCGTCATTCCAGATATTTCAGTTCCAGGTTGGCTTTGATTTGAGTCTGATTCTCCAAATTGACCCCAACACGAGATGTCTCAAGCCAAGGTATCACTCGGAATGTCGCCAAGAATCTTTCTATCCTGAATCGAATCTTACCAATTGATGTCTTGGCATAATATAAGCTGGATTCTAAAAAGAAACTAGACAGGGGAAAGGTCTAGCAGCTTTAAAACCTTCTTTTATATCTGTCAATTCGAAAGAGCGCTTTCAACTACATAACCTGCCACCACAACAGAGGGAATCTTTTTCTATTGGCCTTAACTATTCCACAAAGTATAAGTTTTCAAGTCTTATCATTTATAGGAAATCATAATCAACTCTACAGTAAACCTCTGTGTCATATAATTTGAATACTCCTCAATCACACGTCCAGAGCTCATGTATCAGTTAGCCAAGTCAACAAATGTTGCATCTGAACTACCCTATACCAAAATATCCAATTCCTAACTCATACAGTCCTGTGGCAGCTGGCGATGTACGACTTTCCGAAAAGGCCTTCATCATTATTTCACAATAGACATGAACCATTGGGGATACCCATGTGCAACTAGAGCCATACTGCCCGCCTGTCAGTATATCTCAACACGCATTCTTAATCAACATCACGATGACAACGATAAGGAAAAGACTTCCTCCAACCGCATGTGCAACAAATCAAGTACGTCAGAAACTCCAATCAAATTGATACACTATGTAGGCAACGAAACTAACTCCAGATTAGAGTATGGGGTAATCGGTCTTATTAAAGCATAAAAAAAGGCCAAATAGTTCTCCAGGGTAACACTGAAAGAAAAAGAAGAAAGTCGTGTACAGCTTCGATACGGACTGACTAGCAGGCAGTTCCCGAGGCATGTAACCAGGAAAACGGGTATCTGGACCTCAATGGACCAGTTCCCACCTCTTGTCTGGTCTACACCTCAGGAATGTTGCTCTCGTCCTTGCTCGCATGCCGATGTCATCGAAACGATGTAAGGCCTTCGGGGGTTCGCTGTGGTCAAGCCTACCAAGGAACCTCCCAAAAAGCAATTACTTTTGGGTTGCTCTACACCAGGCCGTGAAATATGTGGATTGTCGTAACAAATGCGGGCTATCGAGCTGCCCCGAGACGCCGTCGCTCCATTGCCAGCACAACTTCAAACACAAATTCAGCTTAGTAGCCGTTCATCGTCATTCGTTGCGAGTTTCGGCTGAGCTCGCGGTCGGCGGCAGGGCTGATGGGTCGGCTGCTAGCACCACCGTGAGCACTGCTTTCCTTGAGGGCAAGCAGTTGCTTGGCACGGAAGGTCTCGTAGTGGATCTGAGAGGTGGTCTCGATGAGGTCCTGGAGGTGGGTTCGGAGGAGGAAGTCTCGTAGGTAGACGAATTCACAGTGAGTCTCGTCCTCGACGTTGATGACACCCCATCGGTTCTGGCGGCCGCGAACCTGCTTACCGTTGACGATGATCGACTTCTCGGATCCGACAACGGCGAAGGGAACGAGGTTCTGCTATACGTTAACATTCGTGCTATCAGTTTCAAGTCAAATATCATAGGCCTACCTTGATCTGGCCGTTCAAAGCACGCTCCTCGTCATCGAACTCATCGTTGTCGTAGGGGTACATCTTGAGGTTGTGGAAGGCAAACTCCTCCTTGATGCGCTCCTTAAACTCCTGGCGCTCCTCAACAGTCAGGGTGTCGGCCTTGGCGATGACAGGCACCACGTTGACAACGTCGGAAAGCTTCTTCAGGACGACAATATCGATGGGCTTGAGAGAGTGGCCTGATGGCTGGATGAAGAAGAGACAGCAGTGGATACGGGTATCCTGGATGTAGCGCTCTCGCTGTGCAGTGAGCTCCTTGCGCAAGTACGCGGAGTGCTGATCCTTGATGTACTTGACGATGGGGTCCCAACAGCGGTCGTTGTTGACAAGATCACCGTAGCCGGGGGTATCGACAATGTTGAGTCGAAGTCGGACACCGTTCTCCTCAATGTTGTGAGAAACGGCCTGGATCTCGGTGGTCTGGCGGATGGGCTCGTCGGGTTGGAAGCGACCCTTGGAGTCGATCAGGTGAGAAGCGAAGATGGTGTTGATGAGCGTTGACTTGCCCATACCAGTCTGACCTACAATGCGCAAGGCAAATTAGCACACGAACATGATTGTAGATATATACAGACTACCGGGTCATCATCACACCATGGTAGATGTACCAGGGGCGCAATTGAGATGGGAGTTGTGCCGGTACTTACCAACGCAGATGACGTTGAACTGGAAACCACGCTTCAAGAGCTTCTTCTCAATCTGAGAAGTGATGCTGTCGAAACCGACATGGCTCTCGGGGTAAATAGTGTTGGGAGGAGCGGCGGCCATCTTGAATAAATCGGCGACACTTGTTAAATTAAGCAGGTAGATAAGAGCTGAAGTTGAAGCTTGGGAATGTCAAAAGATATTCCAAGAAAGAAAGAAGGACTGGACTCGAAGCAACAAAGAACAAGTCGAGCACACAAAGTCAAAGTGACGCCTGAAGATGTAGCGAAGCTGTGGAAGTTGGAGGTTTAGGAGAGGCTTGAACACGACGAGATGCTAGGGGGAACTTTTCGGGCACTGGGCTGCTGCTCCTGCCACCTTAGCAAACAATTTCCGTACTGGAAGGGAGGTGTCAGGGAGCAGGGAGTAGTCCAGGGTCCGAAAGAAAGGGGGAAAGCGCGTTTGGAGCTCTTCATTGGTTGAAACGGGTCAGTGCGCGGGATAGCTGGTGATTGGCCCGCCGGCACTTTGGGGAAAGGACCAGGCCATCAGACTTTTGACGGTCGGAATCTGAATTGAAGCCTTGCGCATTTTGATCATCGCGACTCTAATTCGAGTTCAACAACCGACGGACCGATCAACTTGTCTTGTCAGACAACGGCCGCTTACGAACCCAAAGCCGAGAATCGATCAATTCGCTTTGACTCGATTCAATTTCTCGGCCTGCGATTGTCTTTCATTTTGACTTCGCCTCCACCACCAAATTCGATATATCGCCAACATCCCAACACAACCCACACTTATCTCTTCGTCAAGATGGCCGCTGCACTCCTCCCCCGACTCTCTTCTACGCCCTTGATCTCGGCGATCTCTTTCCGACAATTCACCCAGAAGCTCTTCCCGACATTGTCGATTGCGATCCCCGGTGTCTCGTTAAATCTCCCCACCATTGATGATATCTGGGAATCCGTGCTACGAGCTGTGCCCAAGAACAAGGTCTCTCACTCAAGGAAGCGACACAGGCAAATGGCGGGCAAGGCGCTCAAGGACCAAAACGGCCTGTGCAACTGTCCTGGATGTGGCCAGCCCAAGCGTACACACCGGTTATGCCAACATTGTCTTGAAGGTATGTTGTTGGATTGCTTATGATATTGCCATGGACAATAAGCCCTAACAGAGTGTAGAAATGAAGCAAATGTGGCGACAGGACTACCCCAATAACAGGCCAGAATAAAAAAGAGGCAATGGAATTGATGATTTACTGTAACAAGAGTTTGTATAGCCACCATGGGATCATGCATACCACGGGCGTTTTGGCTCATTTGAGCCTTGTAGGATTATGAACAATAAAAAAGCTTATACCAAACATTTCTCTCTGGTTAACGTTGAATGTTTCAAGGTGTTGGCTTCGCCTGGAAGGACAGAGTGATACGATATAATGCCCTGCCCCAGGCCTTCTTTAAAATGTAATACTGCCTGTAACGTGTCCTCCTTCTAACATTCTCCCAATATCCCTCTGTTCTTAGCATTGAGCAAAACGCTATGCGTTGCTACTTTCCCACGATTCTGGACCTCTGCGTAGATGACCCTTTGATGCCCCACCAAGCTTTTGGTCTTCGACTCACCCCAGTCAAGTACTTTCATTCATACACAACGTCATCCTAAAAAGTGAAGAAAACACGCTCTTTGAAACGAGGTGGAAGTTATGGTAAGCACTGATGAAGAAGAGTCAAAATGCCAGAGACAGTAACTAATTTTAACAGTCGAAACAATACTTGACCACGCATACCGTGGATAATGGTGAGCATGACCTCCCCGCCGCGGGGTGACGAGACGCAGCACCTTGTCTTGAAGCACCAACTTACTGAGAGCGCATAGCCCACATCACCGACATCTTCTCTATTGCGACCACGCCCAAAGCTGTGATATCAGGCAGCGGCTCTTCCACACTACACATTCATGACACCACTGATCCTTCATTCCCGCTCAAGCAATCCATTTCAGATGCTCACAAGCTCGGATGCCACCACGTGTGCGCTTCACGGAACGGCAATGTTGCAGCTAGTGCCGGCTTCGGAGGCGAAGTGAAGACTTGGAAGGTCGACAATGACACTGGTGAATGGAGTCTTAGTGGTGAGATTGCAGGGGCTTCGACGAAGCCTGGCGAGGCCTGGGCATTGGCGCTGAGCGAAGACGGCTCCTACCTTGCTACCACAACCAATGACGGACGAATCAATGTATGGGATATCGTTGATGAGAAGAAGCCCAAGATCCGAGAGTACGAGACTGGAAGCGCTGGGTCAGGCAGCTTTGGCATGTCTGTGGACTTGAGCCGAGATGGCAAATTCACTGCCAGCGGACATCAGAACGGATCTGTCTACATCTTCAACAACGACACAGGACGAGTCTTGTATTCACTCTCTGGTGAGTTATTTGAACTCATTTTATTGTCTTTTTGCTGACACAATCCTCAAGGTCTCGCGAAGCCTGTGCGATCAGTTGCCTTTTCTCCAGGCAACACCCGACTTGCGGCAGCAGGAGATGCTGGCATCATCGCTATTTACGACATGAAGCATGGAGAGCATATTGGAAACCTGACCGGTCACTCTTCATGGATCACGTCCCTTGACTGGAGCGACACTGGAGAATACCTTTTGAGTGGATCTATGGATGGAAAGGTCAAGGTCTGGTCAATTGAGCGCACTACATGCGTTGCGACACACAGCGAGACGGACAAGGCTCTCTGGTCTGTGAAATGGCTGCCAAAGACTGTCAGAAGTGAAATGTTTTGCACCGCTGGTGCAAACAGAAGCCTCTCCTTCTACCGGGAGGCCACTGGAGGTTGATGATGAAGTCACATAATACTGCGTTTCATGAGCGATGAGCTTCAACATAAAACCAATAAACGGAACTCGAATTGACTATGATAGCAAGACATTCAACCAGGCCTGTGAAATATTTGTCTTGGTACGCTAGGATCATCAGACAACCTGACTCCTAAGCTTGGAGTTCGATAGTCACCTAACCAAACAAAGAAATATCCAAGTTACATAATTGATGTCCACCAATCTCGTCTACTTCATAACATGAACTACTATTTCTAGAATATACACCAAGAGTCACTGTAGAGGAGGTTGGCTAGGTACCTAGCAACGAGATGATGCAACGCACGTGATCTCGCGCTGCATATGGCGTTGCCCCGCCAATCTCAAGGCTTGCACTCCGTCATACTTTCCCATTCAACGTTGACTAGAGCGTTGTCGTTGACCCTGTAGACTAACGGCTGTTAATCATCAATTACAATCTGAACTAATCACCATCAACTGCATAAAACATCTATTTACCTATTCACACAAGTTATGATTTCTGCTGATTAGTTTTTACCAACTAAATTAACTGTTGCTCGGTTGCGTTCTTTTATTCTTCACTTAACACCATCCAGTGTCATCCACCTACCTTGAAGTACCATCTCGCTTCGGAAACCGAGTCCACCATGCCCACCACTCGACGATCCGCTGCCAGCGCTCGCAGCAGGGGCCTGCCCGCCAAGAAACAGTCAACTCTCAGCTTCTCAAATAAAGTGACAAAGCCTGTGCCGAAGAACACCAAGAAGTCTATCATTTCACCTTCTGTTAGCAAGATTGATCCCAGTCAGCTTGTAAAGGAGAAAGAGACAGATGACATTGTCGACGACGAGCCCGCGGTTGCGGAGCTTGAGGCAGCCCCAGAGCCTGTCAAGTCTGAGTTGGAGCTGCAAGCAGAAAAGGTCACGGATGCGCAAATCAAAAAGTACTGGAAGTCCATTGAAAAGCAATGGTCTACTCCTCGCCTACACCAGCAAGACGTATCCCAAAATGAGAGAGTTCTTCGATATTTCGACGTGAGCTCACAATACGGTGTAAGTCGGCTCGACCGTCGTCGCTACCCCCAAACTAATACACATAGCCCTGTATCGGCATGCCTCGCATGAAGCGCTGGAAGCGGGCGGACCGTCTGGGACTTAACCCTCCCATTGAGGTTCTCGCTGTCCTCATGAAAGAAGAGAGCAAGGGGAACGACCAAATTGAAACGGCACATATGGACGAGATCCTCAACTCCATTGCCGTGGAAACTTGATTTGCCTCATCATCTTTTCACTGATATGCGTTGGAAGGAGCAGGGCGTTTGGGAGAATGTTGTTTTCATGCCGATGTGGCTTCATCTATTGTCTTTTTTGTTCTATAAGCCCAACTGAAGCTTGTTAAAAGAGATATCTATGACCCAAACACCAACAAGCTTTGTAAAACACACCGGAAATCTAGATAGCAGACCTTGCGGCCCTTGTCTAATACCAAATACTCCTTGTTCGATGGTGTGGAATAGGCTCTTTCCCAGCTGCTTCTAATTCCTTCATGCTGTCATAGAGGAAAAAGTCTATAAGGATGGCGTTGACATGAGCGTCAGGGTGCTGGCGTAGGATTTCGCGTCGAATCAATTCGACACACCAGATACTGCATGCTATTTTGGTTCAGCGGATAGTCTCGAAAAGATGGATGGGTCAACTTACCTCGTATTTGCAGTTCCCATGCGCACCCGCTCTCTATCATCTTCTTATCATTGATAGCCGCTGCGATGCTAGGAGAGCAGTACAAGGCTCCCATGGTCATGAGGATCTGAGGGATACGGTAATCGGCAAACATGGTGATCTTGTCGATGTCACGAAATTCGCCATACGATTCGCCGTTGAAGCATGCCCATAGATCAGCAACGAGGATTTGAGCTCTTTTCATTAAGCGAATCATCTTGCCGTCCTCGTAACGATGCTCATCGCGAAAGCAGTTGAAGTCTTGAGCCAGCAAGTTTACCAGGCGAGCCGCAGAACCATCAGCTGCATAAACTAGCTCTATAACAGCGCCATCATAGTACTGGAAACTGTTAGTAAGGCTTTAAAAATACCGATTTAGTTGTCGTGAGTTTACTTTACAGAGGACCTGTCCTGCTTCTCGAAGGCAGTCTAAGCGTTCCTCAAGTAGTGGAATCTCCTCTTCAGTGCATGATCTAAAGACACGTCTAAGGGATTCAAGGGTACACTCCTGTTCATTTTGCCAATAGAATGGGTCCGTAATGGGAATGTCTTTGGTGAAGATGTCAGTCTTACTGTTGGTGAGTCACCATGAACAAGGGCTAGTACTTACTCTCATCAAGAGCCCTTTGAAGAGCTGCTACCAAACTCCAATAACCAGTCCACTTCTTTCCACGGTACTCAATGGCAAATCTCTCATCGTCAGGTAATTCGGACCAGAAAGAAAAGTTTAGCAAGTCCATGGTGAAGATGAAGTTGACCGTACTTTCGTCCTTTGCTTTGGGGTGAAGTTCGTGCTCTGACCAGGTAGCAGTTGAATAACTTTTTTGCTGCATTTGTTTGTATATGTTCTCGGCTGCCTTTTTTGAGGCACGCATATCGACAGCTACGTCGATACAGCTATCGTAGACATATTCAGCGCTTTGGAGAACGCCGGTTTCGGGCTCATCATGTATTTCAACCTTCCCCTGAAGGTGCTGACGCAGGAGTTCAAGAAGCTCAGTGTCAACTTCGTCGTCAGACATGGTTACAAAAATTTGTTGTCACGTTCAAAAGAGCGATGAAAGAGAGAAAGTCAAATGAAAGAGGGAAGCGTGGGAAAATAAACGTTGAAAAGTGAGTATGGCTCAAGGTTTCTTTGTCTGAATCATTCGGTCTAGACTTTGAGTATCAGACAGGTCCCTTTAATTTTTTTTTTCCCCTACCCGAAGGGTCCCCGGGGCCGCAGTGCCCATGGAGCTCTTATTGCCCGACCGATTGCCATGGCTGAAACAGAAAAACAAGTCGATTGGATCATAATTTGTATACGGACGTTTCTGGAGGTAACCGATTGGCTTGCTAGTAACTAAATAGCTAACAAGAGTGAACTTTCTTTTGCTATTATGTCCATTACTTTGTTTGCCTGCAGCTGCATGTCACTATCACTCTCAACAGCCTATTCCAGTGCAACTCCGTCGTCCTACCATCGAAGTCATGAAGCCTGCAACATTCACAAAGGTATCCACTTTTGACGTAGCCCAATTAGAAACCTGGAATTTGCTCGAGATTCCCGGCTTTAGAAGCTCGATTCACTATGATGACTGTATTTGATTGGTCGCCACAGAACCTTGCACTGCTGCTGGGTGCTCTATCTTAGCTCTCTCACCACTAACATCCAACATCTAATCCAACCTCCCACCTTCAACTATCCGCGATTCTTTGCGACTCCACGAACGTAAATAGAGCGCATCAGCCCCAAGCGCATGCGCAGCCCTCGCACCGGGCCCCTACTTTCTTTTTATTCTTATTTTCGCGTACACTGAGCGACAGCGATAACGATGGATACGACGAGCGCCGACCAGGCTCCGGCCCAGACACAACCTGCGACGGCATCTTCAGCTGCAGCTCCAGCATCTGCGCAGCAACCGCAAACACAACAACAAGCGAAGAAACAGACTGTTTCCTCCGAGAACGCGCCCCAAAGACGCCCGCCAACAATCACGCGCGATAGACACAACCAGCAGTCCCTCGGCGCATCACTCAACACCTCAATCAAACAGGTATGTTTGCCATTCACGGAACCAACTTTCTGCCTCTGCGCCCTGATTCCATGTCGGATTCCAACGCGATACGATGCTCGGAAGCGACGCATGGGAGAATGAGGTGCACAGCATACGGCCGTGTGATATCATATTTATTTGTCTTCAGAACTAATCAGGAATGCGCAGGCTCGCGTGCTCATGGTCGGTGCCGGTGGAATTGGTTGCGAGCTGCTCAAGAACCTTGTTCTCACTGGTTATGGCGAAATCCACATTGTCGATCTCGATACCATCGATCTTTCCAACTTGAACCGACAATTCCTCTTCCGACACGAACACATCAAAAAGTCCAAGGCACTAGTGCGTCATTCTTCTCGCGATACTCGGGGGTTGGTTGAATACTCACAGATGCACAGGTAGCCAAGGAGGCGGCACAACGATTCAACCCGAATGTGAAAATTGTCGCGCACCACGCCAACATCAAGGATGACGAATTCACCGTAGCATGGTTTCAACAGTTTCGCATTGCCTTTAATGCCCTGGACAATCTCGAAGCTCGCAGACACGTGAACAAGATGTGTTTGGCATCTGATGTACCACTGATCGAAAGTGGCACGACGGGATTCAACGGCCAGGTGCAGGTCATCAAGAAGGGTGTGACCGCATGCTACGACTGTACTCCTAAAGAAGCACCCAAGTCTTTCCCTGTGTGCACAATTCGTAGCACACCCAGCCAACCTATCCACTGCATTGTCTGGGGTAAAAGCTACCTACTCAAGTACGTAATTACATCAGGACGCTTGAAATGCTACTAACGAAAACTCGTAGTGAAATATTTGGCACAAGCGAAGATCAGGCGGCCTTTGATCACTCGACCGACGCTGACAATGGTAAGTTAGCTGCACCGCCGATGAGTAGCACATGCTTATAGACAAAAGCCAAGGAGATTGAGGAACTGAAGAAGGAATCTGCAGCTCTCAAACAAATCAGAGATGCTACTGGCACATCCGAGTTCCCACAGATGCTCTTTGACAAGGTATTCGATGCTGATATCGAACGACTACGTTCTGTTGAGGACATGTGGACATCGCGACGAGCCCCCGAGCCCCTTAAGTACGAGACCGTTCTCGCACAAGCTAGCGACGCCATGGCCAACAAAAATATGCTTCTCGAAGACGACCAGCGAGTGTGGTCACTGGAAGAGAGTCTCGTGGTCTTTAACGACAGCCTTGACCGATTAAGTAAGAAGATTCTTGAGCTCAAGAAGAACAAGGCATCTGAAGATCCTGAGCCTACACTCAGCTTTGACAAGGATGATATCGATACACTTGATTTTGTGACGGCGAGTGCAAACATTCGCTCGCATATCTTTGGCATCGACAAAAAGTCTCGATTCGATACAAAGCAGATGGCCGGCAACATCATCCCCGCTATTGCTACAACAAATGCGATTGTGGCTGGACTCTGTGTTCTCCAGTCCTACAGGGTTCTGAAGGGGGAATATGCACAGTCTAAGGAGGTCTTTTTGACACCATTCGCGGCCGCTCGACTCCTGGCCCCGGACAGGTCTCGGGAGCCAAATCCTGACTGTCCAGTATGCAGCGTTTACTTCACCAGTGTTGTTACAGATCTATCTCGTGCCACCCTCAAGGACTTCGTCGACGAGATTGTCAAATCAAAGCTAGGATACGAGGGTAAAGAATTTGTCGTAAACAACGATGTGGGCACTCTATTCGAATGCTTCGAGGACGGAGATGATGAGAACCTACCAAAGAAACTGAGCGACCTTGGTAAGACTTTGATGATAGGCATGGCAATACGTATAAAGCTGACCAGCATGCTAGGTATCAAGAAAGACTCGTTCCTGACCATCATCGATCAAGATGACGAAGATACGTTTGTGAATGTTGTCATTAACATCCAAGAAGGGTTCGTTATTATATCTGCTCTTACAGACTAAGATTAAGCTCACATGTTGTAGTACATTGGATGGAGACAAGAAGCCAGTCGAGGCCAAGTTCTCAGACAAGCCAGAAATCCCACGTCGACCAAAGAAACCTCAGCCTGCCGAATCGAATTCTAACGGCGAAACAAACGGAGAAGCTGTTGATGCTGAGCACAAGGGGGTCAAGAGACTGCATACCGAGGATGGTGGCCAGCCTCTGAAAAAGGTCAAGATTACGCCGCCAGGGGCCGAGATCGTGGACGTTGACGAGGACCAAAACGAAGGTCACGTCAATGGAGGTGCGATCGTTATTGATGACTGATAAACTGTCACCGTGAAGGACGGTACGCATATGAGCGGGCTCGAGGTTTTACTACACAGCGCTCAAACCACCATCGAGGTTCAGAACGCAGTTGTTTGCGAAACGATTCGTCGCCAGGAAGACAGCAGCGTCCGCCACTTCTTCAGGTTGTCCTACACGGCGCAGGGGACAGTCCTTGAGGTATTGTTGCTGAATATCAGGCTTTAGATCTAGAACAGGGGGTTGTACATTAACATTGCTCTCCTCCCACATGGGCGACAGGCGCCTAAAACGTGTTTTGACAAGGCGAAAGGAAGGATAAACTCACGATCCCACATTGGACTAGCTATCCAACCAGGTAGCAAGGCGTTGACGCGAATGGAGCGAGGACTATACTCGGTAGCTAGGGCACGGGTGAAAGCTGCGAGGATATGGAGTGAGCGGATTGATTTTTGATATGTATAATAGTTTGGGCTCTCATGTAGCATAAACACAGGGAGATGACAAGCGTACCGACCAGGCCAGCCTTTGATGCGGCATACACTGAAGCACCAGCTCCATTTTTGTTAGCCATAAGACTCGAGACATTGATGATGCATCCTGTGAGGTTCAGAGTAAGATTACGAAATTGAAGGTATGGATCTCATATGACACACCATGTGGGTTCATCTTGGCGTATTTGGAAGCAAGAATTGCAGACTGAAGGTTTGTGTTGAGAATATTTTGAATATCCTCGTCAGAAGTCCTCTTGATGAACGAAGTCTGGCTAACGCCAGCACAGTTAACGAGGACATCAACAGGACCAACAGAGGAACCAAAGAAACCCTTGAACGTGGAAGGTTTGGTAGCGTCTAGGCGCATAAAACGGTGCGCCTCTGGGAACTCGTCGCCCATGTCTTTGCGGTCCTGCTCCGGCTTATACGGAGTGAGTTGGTGTTCGAGGCTGAGCCGGGCATCTGGTGCAGATCGGCTGAGGAGGGTGACGACGGAGCCACGTTGGGCAAACGCAATCGCTATACGGGAACCGATTGCGCCGGTGGCTCCGGTAATGACGCAGTGTTTACCGCGGAGGCTGAAGGACATTGTTGAAGGAGTGAGTTGGTGATGTTGTGAAATTTCGAGGTTGAGCTTGTTAAACGAAGATACGCCTAGCTGTTAAGAATTGGCCACTTACTGACATAGGCTGTCAACGTGAACATTAACACTTAAATCTACGTTATACTTGTTTACATAGAATTGAAAGACTTTTGATTCTCTTTCTATTTGATGTTGTTCAATTGTGTATTTACTACGAGTGATCCGACGCCACAGTGTTGGCATCCTGGCCAAGCGATCGGTCCCTGGCTGGACACATGTCATAGTTACTACCTTGGGCAACTTAATCGAGCACACATCCCTCCACTTTTGCATCGTAACTATGAAGACGTTCTACCACGGTATCTGGTTGTCACGATATCCCGAGGGACGACTTGAGCAATACGTAAAACCCTTGATAGACAAGCCATTGACCTTTCTTGGTAGAGCTCGATGACCTTGCCCTTACTTAATGTCATGGTAATCGCGTGATTTAACTGTGTATTTAAATGTGTCGCCTGTACTCTTGTGTTGATGACACTCAATCGCTGAAATACTTACTTGACGCTATCCTACTAAGCCCTATTAAAAATGATAAGGGACAAAAGAAAGAAAGAAAAAAGACCAGAACTTGTATCACTGTGGGGTTCGAACGGTGAATCTTACGCTCCTAATAAAAAATTATGCACGTTCTCCCAATACCATATGCTCCTTTGGATTGACGCAGGGGGCAAGAGTCTCTTTGGTAGCATCGTATATATAGGTAGGTACCTAGGTAATGTTGCCCAAGCCACAATCTTGAAGAGCCTTGATTCCAGGTTCTAGTAGACTTCGTCGTCGCAGTCCTTCCACATGAACCATTGCGTCTTTCCCAAGCTACAATATTGATTGATAGGATCTAAGCAAGTTTGAATATCGTGCCTTCCATAGTACCTACCTACCTACGTATCTACCTTAGTACTCTGTACCATACAAGACATCCACAAGGAAGATGATGTAGCAGAAAGATTGCTCCATTACCGTTCAGCAATACTTATTCTGTACAGCCTTGCCATCCCGCACAATCAGAAATACTTAGTACCTACTAATGCTGGAACTCACTGACATGGTAGCTGAAGGGTAAATTTCATCTGTTGTGACGGGAACAGCTCCGGACCAAGAGGGAAGGAGCCTGTCCGCCAACTGCTCGCTGGGCAGAGGCCAGAGGCAGAGAAAGGGACAGAGCCTCCAGCTTCCTGCCAGATGAGAGGCAGAAATCGGGCACTACAAAATCCTCTGCTTCGTCTGTTGATGGGGTTTCTTCTTATATCCTGGAGCCAGGAAACGATATGTAGTTGATTAGATGTCTTTGGCTTTGATGAGACCAGCAGGGGTTGGTGGCGGAGAACCGTGAGAGTTTAACATGGAGAACGATCCGTAGTTCAGATTTTGATTTCGTACGGTCTTTGCATTTTCTAGTATCTTTGTAATTTGTGTGCGCCAAGCATTGAAGAGTAAACGGTAGTACATGAATGAAGCTGTTTATCCAAACTGGGATGGGATATTCAGGCAATGAAGGCACAGTCATCCATCCAATCTACCAACTGTGTATAGGTGGTAAGTAGTATATGTAATGTAACCATTATTGGATACAGTAACACATCGATGCTGACACATAATTTATGGTTGTCCCCGTGTCTTTTGCTTGATCCTTAAATCTTTGCAAGTCTAATTATGTTGCATCCATATCTCTAGGTCGTAAACCACCTCATACATATATCGGCACATCGTTGGAGTAATCTCCACTTCAAACTCTCACTGCCTTAGTACTCACTAACTACTACCTACCTCTACATTGCATCAATTAACCTTACCTGTTACAACTCCCTCCTCAGCCAGGGTGTTTGTTTGCCTGTCCATTCAAATTTCAGGCTGCCCTCGTGCTCTTCCTTCAACTCTTTCGTCTTTGGTAGCATTTTTGTCTTCAATGTTTCGTCCTCGTCCTCGATTTCGTCCTTGTCGCAATTGACCCCTCCTCTCTTCGTCTTCTTCCACCGTCGCAGAATCATGAGCGACCCTCGACGCGATGCCCCGCCATCGCTTACTGCAACCGTAAACGCAAACGCTGTCACTACCACAACCGCAACGGTCCTGCCTACGTCAAACGGACATGCCAAAGGCGACGATGTCCCCGATGCTGGTCTGAGGAGTCTTGATCACTGTACATACTCTCCGCAGCCTCTCTTGCGCCTCGAGCCTTGCTGATTCCCCTCGTCTTACAGACAAACGCGCTCTGCCGAAATGGCGATACGACCTGCGCCAGCAGTTGCTGCCCCTGATCCGATGGGAGACTCCCTACCTTGCCTGGATGCAGGAGAAGATGCGAACTCCAGCTCTCGATAGTTACTTTGCTATCACAGCCAACCTTGGAACGCATACCTTCTTCATGATCGGTTTGCCCATTTGCTTCTGGTGCGGATATGCCGCCTTTGGAAAAGGGTAAGTCAGATCATAACCAAGTGTGCGCATTCGTTAAGCTGTGCCGCATGGTGGTTTGTTGTGGTTGCAGTGCAGGCTGAGTCCTGGCATTGTACTGCATGGTGATAGCAGCGCTGACATGATTCCACGTATAGACTCGTTCACATTCTTGCCCTTGGAGTATTTTGGACCGGCTTCATCAAGGACTTTTACTCTCTTCCACGCCCGCTGTCACCTCCTTTACACCGAATTACAATGTCCGGTTCTGCCGCCCTCGAATATGGTTTCCCTTCAACCCATAGCGCCAATGCCGTCTCTGTTGCCGTCTATGCGCTTCTAATATTGCGCAGTCCCGAGAACACGCTTCCCCCGACCACAAAATTTGCATTGGAATGCCTCTCATACTTTTACGCTGCCTCGATCATATTCGGGCGTCTCTATTGTGGAATGCACGGCTTTTTGGATGTCATTATTGGATCAATCATGGGTGCTGCCATCTCTCTCCTTGAATTCTACTACGGACCTCCTCTCGACGAATACATGCACTCGAGTTCCTGGATTGCACCTTTTGTGGCCGCTTTAATTATCCTGGTTCTTGTGCGCATCCATCCTGAACCGGCTGACGATTGTCCGTGTTATGACGATAGTGTTGCCTTCGCTGGCGTCCTCATTGGTCTCGAGTTTGGCACTTGGACATACGGCAAGATTTCAATTGACCCTTGGGAGACTCATGCGCATGGCGGAGGAGCTGTGGATATTACACACTTGGGCTTAATCGCCAATGTTGCAAGAATCGTATTTGGCGTTTTGGTTGTCTTTCTCTGGCGCGAAACCATGAAACCCTTGCTACTTGGACTTTTGCCTCATTTGTTCCGAATCATTGAGCAAGTTGGCATGAACATGCCTCGGCGATTCTTCACTCCTGCCAGCAAATACAAGACGGTCCCGGCAGGCTCTCGTATCGATACTCTTTTCCCTTCGCCCTCCGACTTCCCACGTATGGTTGAGAGTATCCGAAACCCCACAACCCGAGGTCGCTCTGTGTCAATCGGACCTCAGAGTGCTGCGGATGCCTATGAGACCTTGGCTTATAGGGAGCGCAAGCGACGTGAAAGCGTCAGCAGCAACCATAGCCTGAATAGCAAGTCGAGCAACGTTGAGCTGCAGAACACACACGAGGATCACTCTGGAAAGGGTGCCCAGACTTCTGGTTCGCAGCCCAATCGTATCGTCGAGTATGAGCAAATGATGGGAACCGGCGAGGTCGTGATGACACCTTCCGCCGAGGACGACCGGGTCGGTATTTTTGTTACGAGCCCAGAAGACAGGTTGGGTGAAAGGGAGATGTTCTCGCAGTTGATCAAGCCCCGTGTACGATATGACGTCGAGGTTGTGACCAAGCTTGTCGTCTACACTGGTAAGTTTTCCTTGTTTCCTCTGTGCAAAGTGATAACAACTGACCTCTTGCTAGGTATTGCTTGGTTTGCAGTGGCTATAATCCCCATAATGTTTGAGCTAGTTGGCTTGGGGACGAACCAACTACGTGAGCAATGAGTGACGAAGTAACACGAGACGAGGCCAGTATTACGGATGGTCTCTTGGACATAGGTAATTTAGATATTCTTTTCTCTTAATGAACATACAGGCTATGAGATGGGCGCTTGAGATGATGGGTCTGGTTTCCTTTGGTGGCATAGCTGTAGATAACCCTAAAGTTGTCATAAATGTGTTATTAAACAGGTGATTTAGCACTAATTTTTAGATGAAATTTTAGCATGTTGAGTGCAAACATAGTAATTCACACCTTTTTATATTCTTGAGAAAAGGAAACACTTGAAGTAGAAAACTCATTGCTTTATATGAATTTGGGTGAAGCCGTGGAATACTTATTCGTGATTGGTCGTTGCTATGCGCAGGGGTCTTAATTGACTGACACGTCCAGACGCGTTTAGCTGCAACCTAGCGCGTGTCTCCTGGTAACCTCAATATTCAAACTTCCATACTGCAGACCAGACGAGTCAAGATTGAGAGACAAACAACAATTCTAACCTGCCTCTTATCGCCGAAAATAACTTGCCAAAATGTCCGACATAGATGAGATGGACGTTGACGTCTCGGCTCCCAGCAAGGACGTCACCTTTTCCTCTGAAGCCAAGCAAGGCAAGCGCAGTGCCGCCAATCTACCAGTCGAAGCTGAAGACAGCTTACCTTGGTGAGGAGCCAGTTCTTTACGATTTTAGGTACAATTCAATGTGCTAACGAACTGAAGGGTCGAGAAATACCGACCGACCACTCTCGACGACGTTTCGGGTCATCAAGACATTCTCGCTACCATCAACAAATTCATCGAACAGAACCGCCTCCCCCATCTACTTCTATACGGCCCTCCTGGTACCGGAAAGACATCAACAATTCTCGCCCTTGCCCGTCGTATCTATGGTGCTGCCAACATGCGCCAAATGGTCCTCGAGCTCAACGCCTCGGACGACCGTGGCATTGACGTTGTGCGAGAGCAGATCAAGACGTTTGCCAGCACCAAGCAGATCTTCTCTTTGGGTGGCGCCTCCCGTTCTGGCAATGCGATGGCTGGATTCAAGCTCATCATACTTGACGAGGCTGATGCCATGACAAGTACCGCTCAGATGGCCCTGCGACGGATTATGGAAAAGTACACAACCAACACTCGATTCTGCATCATTGCCAACTACTCCCACAAGCTCAGCCCAGCTCTTCTGAGTCGATGCACACGATTCCGTTTCAGCCCGCTAAAGGAGGGCGATATTAGGGTCCTCGTGGATAAGGTAGTAGAGGAGGAGAATGTTCAAGTCAAAGGAGAGGCGATCGATGCACTAGTGAAGCTGAGCAAGGGCGATATGCGAAGAGCATTAAACGTCCTGCAAGCATGCCATGCGTCAAGTAAGTACTGATACGAAACGTATTCTACCCAGTTACTAATTCATCATCAGGCACACCACTACGAGCAAAGGATGCACCCAAGGTGCCAGACAGCGAGATCCAACGTGAAAACATCACAACAGAAACCATCTACAACTGTATTGCAGCACCGCCACCAGATGCCATCAAGGAGATTGTATCGACCCTGCTCAAGACATCAGATGTCACAAGCTGCCTCAACACGATCAACGCCCTCAAGGTACAACGGGGTCTCGCCCTGGCAGATATCATCACCGCTCTTTCCGAGGAGCTAGTGAAGCTAGAGGTCAGCCCTGAGGTGATGATTACATGGTTGGATGGTCTCGCCAACATCGAGCATAGAGTCGCCAGTGGAAGCAGCGAGTCCATCCAGACTGGAGCGGTCGTTGGAGTGGTCCGAAGTGGAGTTGAGCTGATGAGTCGGTGAACAAATACCGTGGAAACCACCAATGGGATTTATGAGTTCCTGCAAGGAGCTTAATGGAGTTGTATTGGCATCTAGTCTAGAAGATGTACGAGGTTGTAGCACACATATGTGCCATAAGGACAAAAGGCGTTACATAGAACAGCATGAATGAAAACCATCAAGCACCAAAGCAACTGTCATTGATCTCAAATTTCTTATTGAAAAGCCATTTAATTGATAATCCATATGTCAGCCACAAACAAAGTCTAGTGGCGGCACAGGCTTCTGCAGCTCTCGTGTAAGTTGCAACTGTAAATGCACCTGTGCCAAACGGCCTAAATTTACACCTTAGGCACGGCGGCCGACCTGACCTTATCAAGCAACGTTGCCAACGTTGCGTTGCGATTTGAACTCTTTTGAGCTTGACAAGCATGGCCTCTGTATATACGCTGTCGCATTCTATCTGCAAGACAACATAAAAAGAAAATCTGCTTTCATTGTACAAATACGATCACAATGACTTCAATTGCTTCCTCAGAAACAGGGCCCTTGACTGTCGAGCCGCTGTCAGAGCGCAACGTCTCGAGAATACCGCTTATCCTCCCTCACGAGCGCGTATTTCCCATCCAGATCGGCAGCGAGCTGTTCAAACTCTCGGGAGCTTCATTGTCCTCTGACGGTAAGATTCAAGCTCCAGTCTTGTTTGCGACAATTTGCCCTGTCGCATAACGCGTTGCGACATCAAGTTACACAAAGATGCACAGCTAACGCCTCGCAAAGCGCCATCGTACTTCTCTCAGTATTTTGTCTGTCAATTGGAGTCAGCAAGGGAACGAAAGGACGAGTCCAGCTCTTCCCTGCGAACGCTCTATATCGATCGCGATCCCTCCATCTTTCGCGACATCTCGCTCCATCTTCAGGGCTACCACGTCCAGCCCCGCGATGGCGAGCACTTTGTGCGCCTCTTTTCAGATGCGCAGTTCTACAGCTGTTTGTCACCCCGTTTGTATAGGATATATATATCTTTGTCTAACCAGTGGATATCACAGTGCCGAAGCTGATCTCCCAGCTCTACGAGGAAAGTATCTTCATCTCGATTGGACACCGCGAATTCCAAATCCCCCGAGAAATCTTCAAAGATCCCGGCAACTCTCCCAATTACTTCTCGCTTGGCTTTGCGGCATTCTTCTCCCGCCCCGACGATCTCTTTCCCGGCCTTGAACGCGAGGGCTTGATCCGCCCGCCGTCGATTCTGCCTCCGTCAGTCCCGAAGCGTAGCGCTGATACGTTCGCTGAGCTTCTACACTTCCTACGCGGCTATCCCATTCACATCCGTAACGAGACGCACCGACAGGAGCTTCTCAGCGATGCGCGCTACTTCCACTTCAAGGGTCTCGAGCAGCGGCTCATTCCACACTCGCTAAGCTATAATCAAACGACAAGACGAGACGAGATTGTTCTTCGTCTTGAGAACATTCAGAAAAGCGGCATCAGCGTTTTTGTTAGTAATACGGATCCATTGGCGGGCTTTGTGCAGTACACTCGACCATACATGGAGGAGAAACCTGCAGAGTTGGTGCTCGAGATCGGCGGCGAGACGACGAAACTTCATTTCTCAGGAGGCAATGCAAAGGCCGAGTTCTTCAGAGACACCAAAGCCCGTGTCGCAAAACTCTTTGAACTTGTGTCGTCAAAGCTGAGCTCGTTTCAAACAAACCAGTCCCCGGCTCTTGGAAACGCCCTGCTGACAGATGATTATGTCCGTGTAGCCCTCGAGCCTGAGTCTGCTATTATTCTGGACGGTAAGGACTACCTCGAAGATTTCATCAGGAACGAGTCTTCCGGAAGCGACTACCCGCGCAAACGGCGGCGCGTGGACGGAGACTCTGAAGATGAGGAATGGGTTGTGAAAACAGGACAGTGGAGGTTACGCATTCAGCATGCGCCAAATGGGAGAGGCATTGAGTGTATTCTTGTTGCGACCAAATTGGATGCGATGACCTCCCAGCAAGCGCGAAACATGTCAAGGGGCTTCCTAGGAAGCTAATCGTGGATATTTGAAAATATATAGCGGAACTTGCTTACATGTTGATGTTCACTATTAGCCAGTCGTTTTGAATACCATATTGAATCACATATAACGCTTTTGATACCTTCAGACTGCACACAAGAAGTGACATCAAAACAACAAGCAGAACGCCGTGTGTGAACATATTCATAATGTTATTGCAGATACGAAATAAACAACTCGTACTCAAGACCAGCCAGTCACTGGGTATTACTCGTGACCAAAAACAGTACAATAATTTACATGGCATGATAATCTAGCGAACCACCCATAATGCGTCGGTAATCACGAATCAACGCACAATTCGCTCAATAAGGTATCCCCATGTCCCAAGTGGCCATGCAACAATAATCTAAAGCAAAAAGAATAAAAGACACAAAATACAATAACACCCTTCGCCTTGCTGAGAAAGGAGAAATGATTGATGGGCAAAGGAAGGGGCGGATAGAGAGAGAGGCCCATCAGAGGGAAGAGAAAGCAAAAGCAAAAGCTTTTATGTGCGGGTCGGAATAAGAGAGAATCGAGGGTTGATAGGTGTAAAATGTGAAGGGAAATTGGGTATCGTCAAGTCGTGTCCATGGCTCGTCCAGTTCTTTCTTTCGACGTTCATCGCCCCTTGCCAGCAACCTTGCCTGTGGGAGCGCTCATGTCTCGTCGCTCAGTACCTGAGACCATTCGACGAGCAGGTGTCGCTGTGCCTTGAGCCATTGAGCGGGCACGACCACGGCGCTCGCGAATCTTGGCGAGAGCCTCCTCTCGGGTCATGGTAGGAGTAAGAGCGGGATTAGAAAGGTCAAAAGTGGTGCCTGTGCTGTTCTGAGACGGTGTGCGAAGTCGTTCGTTGAAAGAGGCGCTGTTCCTAGCGTTGTCGTCTTTCATAGGCACGGTTGTTGTAGTGGTGACAGTGTAAAAGGCATTGGTAGTGTGAGGTCGAATCTCAGGGGATGCAAGAACATCCTCGGATACATCTGGCATCGTCGGTATTTGAGGGATGGGGGCCGAGTGAGCTCCGTTGTGAGGGGCGCTGAGCAGAGAGGCAAGACTAGTGCGCTCTGCTGCAAGCATCGCAAACGCTGGAGGTTCGACTGAGGGAGTTCGTGCGTATCTCCTGTAGTTGTTCTCCGTCTCTGCCGATACACGGCGCTCCATCTCAGTGTTGTTGCCAACAAAAGTTTCGCCTTCTACCACTTCTTCAACTACAACCTCGTCCACATCCTGGGACTCATCGTGAGTCTGGTTTTCACGCTGAGCCTCGACCTCCTCGACCTTTCGCTGCGCCTCAATGATCTCAGCTTCCTGCTCAGAAACGGTTCGGAAGATGCCTTCTTTGGGACAGAAGATAGTGCTGCGGCGAGGCTCCTTTCTGGCCTTTGGCAGCACGCGAGGGGGTTCTTCCAGATATTGTTGACGCTCTGGTTGGGCTTGAGTTTCGGGCTCTATCTCGGCCTTGGCCTCATCTCTAGGCTGGGCCTCGTATTGTGGCTCCTGAATGCGGGGTGGGCTGGCAGCACGCTTCTCGGCTTCCAAAGCCTGGCTATCAAGCTTGATAACCTTGTCATTGGGTCCCTCGAGACCGATCGAACTACGACGCTTCTTGCGAGGGGCCTCGACGCTGGTACGGCGGTTCGATTTGGAGCAAGCACAGCAACGCAGGTGGCACTCGGCCTGCAAGAACTCAATCATCTCATGTGCACGCTCGGCTCTTTGACGCTCCCACTGTAATTGGATTGCCAACTCCTCGATCTCGGCCTCGCTGGCTTCTGACGAGATGATGTCCATCATTGAAAGGGACATGCGAGGTTCTTTTGATGCACTCTTCCTAACCTTTCGTGGAGAAGCAAACTCATCATCGTCTTCTTGGGGTGGTAGAGGAATGCGACCCTCAGCAGCGATACGAGCAACCTCCTCGTTCTTAGCGGCGGTCTTGAATGCATCGCGCTCCTGCTCGACGAGCTTAATGCGTTCGAGGGCCTGGTCGAGTTGTTCCTGAACGCCAACAATCTGATAGCGGGCTTCAAAGGCCTCCTGTTCTCGGACCTTGCTTCTAGCCTTTTCGCGCTTGAGGTTTTCGTCGATCATTTTTGCGTTGGTACGAGCTGATTTAAGTTCTTCTTGGAGTTTGACGATTGATGATTGTGTCTTGAATGTCTCTTTTCGTGCGCGGCGGATCTCCTTTTCCCAAAGGGCTTGGGTATGTGCGTGTGTCTCCTTGGCTCGGCCATAGTTCTCCTAGAAGATGGTTAATATGTATTGTTCACATTAGCATTGGGGGAGAATGCGTACCATTAACGCCTCTAGGCGCTCCCCAACCTTTCTCTCACGCTCTTTACCCTCATCGATGGCCTTTCTTAGCGCCTTGGTCTCCTCTCTGATCTTGCGCAACTCTGACTCGGCTTCTTCACGGCCGAGCATGGCGCGCTTCAAGGCAGCGTCGGCTGTCTTGCGTTCTAACTGTTTTGATTGCATGGTGACACTGAGGTTGTTGAACTGGCTGATCTTATCGTGGACGCTTTCTCTCGATCCTGACCGGAGGTGAGTAAAGACTGATTCTCGGTCCCTTTGTTGGTTTACGCGATCCGCGGTGACAGCCTGGAGGGGACCACCGGAGGAGCCCCCTGGACTGGTTGGCTGATCCATTGTTCGGGACGGGAAAGAGTCAATTGATTGTGTATTGATTGAGTTGAGCGGTGGTGAATTGAATTTGTTTTGTGGCTGCGGTTATGCAGAATTGAGTCGAATGTTAACTGCTTTAGTGTTTTGTGTGTGATAAGGTACAGAGTTAGTAGAGAGAGGGACGGTAAAGTTAAGTGGTGCTGGGATATTATTGATTGTTTACATCCCACTTCTGTAGTGGGCATAATCTCGATTGGATGAATGTCTTGTTGCTGTGGTGATGCTGACGATGTCAGGTGATTACATACCAGTCTTTAGCCTTTATGTCGACTCCATAGGCGTGTTCTTAGGGAGCATCATGTCTCTGCAGCCCAATCAAGCGTCTTCAAACTTGATGACCCCGCGGAGTGGAGCTAGTTCGCTGATAACGCGTATCAGAATAGCGATAAAGCTGTCCAACGTCGCAGTTACAGTATCCGTAACTTTATTAACGATGCAGGGAAAAGCTGAAGCCTTCCACTTCATCCGAGAAAAGGCCAGGTCAGGGTGACAGGACACACCACTTTATATTGAGATCGCCCCTTTTACTCTTACGGACCTCGTGTTCTATAAATTCGTTTCCGTCTTCTTTTCGAATCTATTGTCTCTTGAATTCGCATGATCATAACCTCCAGCATCGTCAGTTACCATCTCACCAACATGGCGGACGAATCGACACTCCGACAGCGCAAGCCTCAGCCAAAGAACGACTCGGCATCCGAAGTCTCTCAACCTTCGACTCCTACCAAAAAGGGCAAGAAGGGCAAGAAGACATCATCTTCCAAGGCTGACCAAGATGACACTTGGGATGGCTACTCTCCTTACGTCGACATCCTTCGCGTCATCAGCTTCCTTTTTGTAGCTTCTATGGGCCTTAGCTATGTTATCAGCGGAGGAGAGAGCTACTGGTGGGGACATAAGAACAAGCCGGAATGGATGACTCAAAAATTCTACCAGGAGTTGATTCTTGGACCAGTAAGTCTCATCTTTTAGAGCTGTTGCTGGGCTAGCACTAATTACATTTGTTCTTGCAGCCACCTCCAACCTACATGACTCTCGATGAGCTCTCCCTTTACGATGGCCGCGACCCCGATAGACCCATTCTCCTCGCCATCAACGGCACCATCTACGACGTCTCCCCGGGCCGCCGAATGTACGGCCCCGGCGGTTCCTACAGCTACTTTGCTGCTACCGATGCTGCCCGCGGCTTTGTTACAGGCTGCTTTGCCGAGGACCAGACCGCGGATCTTCGTGGTGTCGAGGAGACATTCCTGCCCATCGACAACCCCGAGATTGACTCGCATTGGACCCCTGAAGAGCTCGCTGAGCTCAAGGTTAAGGAGCTGGAGGAAGCCAAGCAAAAGGCCCATGCTACACTCAAGCACTGGGTTGACTTTTTCGCCAACAACAAAAAGTACTCCAAGGTGGGATATGTGCAGCGAGACCCTGACTGGTTGGAGAAGGAGAAGCCCAAGAAGCTCTGTGGCCAGGCCCAGAAGAGCAGGAAAGCCAGAAAGATTCCTCAGAACAAGCAGTAAACTGTGGCCTTAGCACATACATATGTACTATTTTGTAAAGACTTGACCAGCATGCATTGTGAGGTGTCGCAGGATTTAGGTTATTGAAAAGTAGCTATGCCCCTGACACGGATTGAAATTTGTACAAAAATATGATCTCTCCAAGTTTATTGGGTATTTTTGTGAGTACCTATTCTATACATTTAAACTTGATACATTATTCCATAATGATCTGCCAGAGTTTTTGGCAATCCTGTCCTGAACTCCATAGATATTTGATTATGCCCATCCCGGGACTTCCAATCGTTCCAGCAATTGGCACAGGTATCCCGATTAATTGTTCCCAACATTACGTCTATACATAAAACACACTCATCCAGCACTGGGTATCGATTTACAGCACGCAGAGGGCGGCGGCACCGACTGCTACTAGCATCGACAAAGGTGCGGAGAGGTCTGCAGCACCGGCTGTGACAACGGGTGTGCCAGCTGTTGGTGTTCCGGCAGATCCAGGTGTCAAGGGCGAGCCGCTGGTGGGTGTACCACTACCAGAGCCGCTGCCACTTCCGGAGCCGTCTTCGGAGCCGTCATCTGAGCCATCGTCAGAAGAAGAGTCATCATCGGAGCTACTGCCATCATCGGAAGAAGAGTCACCTCCAGAGCTGCTACCGCCATCGGAGCTATCATCGCCAGAGTTATCATCACCGGAGCTTCCGTCGCCGCCGGAGCTGCCGCCGCCGGAGCCGGAGCCGGAGCCAGGGATGGTGCCGTTGCCACCAGAGCCACCGGAAGGAGCACCGCCAGACTTGACGGGAACGACTTCGGATACTGTAGTGCCCTTGCACTTCTCCTTGTAGCCGGTAAGGGTCTTTGTTGAGTTGGAAGATGAGCTGAGTGAGTGTTAAAACGGTGTCCATACATTGGCAGATGCGGTTTGACTTACTCTTCGTTGATGACCATAGACATACCACCCTGGCAGTGCTGAGCCTTGCTGCAGAAGAGCCACATGGGCTTCTTGTCCTTGATGGTGATTGTGTAAGTAGGAATCATGCCCTTGGACATGCTAGCCGCCACAGGCATGTAGCCAGAGTAGACGCCTTCAACGCTGGGGTTGACATTTCCAATTGGCATGCAAGGGTCGTCAAAAGTAGATTGTGTGACTGTGTGGTTTCCTGTCCAGAACTGGAACTGCACCATGGTTCCTGGTTCGGCTGTGATCTTCTCGGGCCAGAACTTGAGGCCTGTTGCATTTGTTGCGCCGTTACGGCCTACAGCGACGACTTGAACATCGACAGCTAAACTCTGGTTAGTTACTTGTTACACAGGTAGCCATACAGCACAGAGAAACATACCTTGAGCGACAGTCGCAAGAGCGACAATGGCAATTTGTGAGAACTGCATGTTTGGAGTCTGGGGATGTGGATATTTGAGAAAAGGTAAAGAAAGGACGTTCTAGACAAGATCTTCAAGAATATGATCAAGAAATAATTCAAATATGCGACAAGCGCTTTGAAGGACCGGCCTCGTTGAAGAAGAAGATAAAGATAAGAAAAGAGAAAGAGAGAAATAAGGAAAGAGGTTCAAAGGAACAGGACCAGACTGTTGATTATGGAAAAAGATGAGAGATGAGAAGAAACAAAACAAAAGACACGAGACGGAATAGGACTATATACACCTTGAATCGCTCGACCGACCCATTGTGGCCATGGGCCCGGATGACGAGTTTCGAGGCACATCTGAAGCACGCCTCTTGATGGTACCGAAATAAGGATGTTGGGGTTTCCGTCTCGGCGCCATCGGCAAAGTTGCAGGCCAGGAGTAGCATGAGACGTTATCGACAAGGCTTCACTAGAAGAGTTGGCGAGTGAAACATGAAGTGCCAGATCATTCTTGGCAACCTACCCAGCCTAGCTCTAGACTCTGGTAAGGCTTGGGTACTACCCAGGCTATATGTCAGGTCAATCTGATATTGACTTGGTGTAGTTGATATAGCTTTGTACATGAATTGGCCACGCGGTGTAGTAGCAATTACTTTGATGATTCAGTAGCAATTGATGCCTTTCATCGATTTCCTTTGTGGTGTCGATTGAAACCGATTGTCTTCAAATAATAACATATTGATACTTTCTCCCTCTTTTGGTCCTCAAAAGGCTGAACCATCAAACCCATGGCGCTTAGTATGAATACTATTCGAGCCCATACCATAGGAAGGGGATATTCCGAGTCACTATAGGGAGAGCTCGGGTCTTGACCCAGCCGGGTCTATTGAACAGGGGTTTAACTGTGTCGGAAGTCCCTTATCCGTAGTTCTGTGAGACGAATATAGTTTCGTCCCTATACCTGATCCCTTACGGGGGGTGCGTTGGTCTTGTGCTGTTTTGAAACGAAAAAGCACTTGGCCCAGTCATAAATAACGATTCTTGTTAACTAGTACACAAGTAGGCGAATATTCTTTCTGCCATTGCTGATCGGTTTCGAGACTCTGATGTTTCGTGTTGGTTGCAAGTTTACTGTGGGGACGAAATTCTAGAGGTTTGAAACACCATAAGTCGGGTAGTCTAGATAGGCAGGTGCCCCAGTCAACGTTCGCTGTAATAAAATCTCTTCCAATATTGTGATAAATAATCTTGGCAATTGGTCTCTTTGGTTTTTTCGGGAATTTTTCAACTGGTCAAGTATGCAGGTTTCATGCCTTGAGCAATGTTGTTCCGTTCGTAGGTGTAGGGTTGTACTGTAAGCCATCGTCAACTTGCTAACTCCTAACTCTGAGATTAGCGAAGCTCACAATAGAACGCATTGCCAAGCGAATGGTAACACTAGATCATTTGTTTGCGACAGTATTTGTTTATTGTATTGGAAAGAGGAAATAATCAGCTTGTGCAGAGCTCGGAAGCAAAACTTGACAACCCCAAAGCTAACCTACACCGAAGGCGTGTAGGTAAGATATACAACGATAGCTGTCACACTGGCTTCCAATATTTGATGCGCCTGTCATTCATATTTATATCGTTTTGCACTTTAAATTTCATGTGCTGTAGGAACATGGAAATACCATGGCTGACAGTATCATGCCGTTGGATCGCTCTCCCAGTGTACTGTAAGTTTATTTGATGGTCTATACAACGTTAAAAAAAGAGGTTGCCTTGTATCAAGAGTCACAAAGTACTGTAAGTTTATGACATTTTCGACCGAGCCATCGAAAGAGCCTGATTGGATCTACAGTGCTCACTAACATATAGCTCAACCTTCGAAAAACGTCTTTGATGGTAACTAGTGTTTGCGTTTCGGCGAGCGCCAATGTCGATATCATCTTTTGCAACCAAGTGTTCCAAGGTGTTGATGCTCATCATGACTACATTGGCTAGCTGGTTGAGACGGTGAGGTCCATATGCACAAGGTCTAGGTGCATAGCTAATTGCAGCTATCGCCTATTATACGATAGGTAAGACCCAAGCTGGTGTTTCGTCAGTATACAAGGGTTGAAAAATGACATGCAGACCCCATACCCATATCGTTATGTATTTGACGCCTAGGAATCCCTTGATGCCCTTAGAGCTATAAGATGTTCGTGCAGCTAAAACGGACTCTGTCGCCGAATAACAGTAGAGACTTGATAGCGAATTTATGTCTAGAGGTCCAGTAGCAACTGAGGCGAGATCTTCTCCAGGTCATCAACTTCTAGAAACCCAACCTCCTTCTCGACAGCCGCGCGCGCAATCGCTTCCCTCACAAACACATCGAAGTACTTGCCCGCTGCAGCGTTGGCATCTCTCGATATCCGCGTCGCATCTTTGGAAAAGAACTCGTGCAGTAACCGTGTCAGAAGCTCCGCCGGGATCGTCTTATCAGGTTCTTCTTCCTCGACCACCTGGACCTCGCGTGTTGAGGGTCCAGCTTGGTCGTCATCATCGTCGGATATCTCGAATGGATTGCTCGACTGCGGTTCAGGTTCAGGTTCGGAGGCCTTTGCTGATTTTTTAGTGGTGGCTTTGGTTTGACCTCGGCCAGTCTTGGATGTTTGCTTTGGAGGCATGCCGACAGATTCCGCAAGTTGTGATGTTCTAGCAGGAGAGGAAGGACGACGCTTGAAGCTGACCAGGGTAGAGGGTAGCTAGGTCAGGTGGAGAGGTAGATCCCCTGTTTGCGCAGTAACATGGCTTAGTCATCGGGCACACTAAAATTCGGTTTGTGCAACTTCATCCCAAAGGACAGATGAGAGTATCACAACAATTATTCGCTCAGATCAATCAAAGTCACGCAGTTTTGGATCATAAAGTAGGTAGACAGTAAAGGGAATTTGCATTGGTGTATAAATTACAGCGGCCTAGAACGGAAGGCAAAGCAAGATTAGAAAAAGACGCCGTGCCTATGCCACTCTAACCCGTAAAGAGCTGCTGTTTCAGAGGACCACGTCGGGTATCTGTGACAACTTCCCTCGATCTGCACTTCGATCTCGCCTTTTTGTTTCAACCAGCGGACACCATGTCCAGCCCGCTAATTAAGATTCTCCTCGAATCCTTATCCCCCACACTCATCTATACAGGGTATGTTGTACGAATCGCTTACTTGAAGGCCTTTCCGAAGAGGAGGACCTGGAGCTGATCGTAGATGGAGAGGACACCAGCACCGGCAACACCACGGAGAATGTTGGCACCAGCACCCTTGAAGAGAGACTTGACACCCTCCTTGGCGACAATCTGGCGGGCAGCGTCCATGGTGTTCTTGTACTTGACGGCCTCACCGGAGGTCATCATCATACGTCGGCGAATGGTGTCAAGAGGGTAAGAGGCGATACCGGCACCAGTGGTGACGACCCAACCAAGAGCGAAAGAGGCAAGGAAGTTGCCCTGGAGGTTACCGGTGAGGACGACGGGCTTGATGGAATCGTACATTCCGAAGTAGAGACCACGGTAGACGACGATACCAGCAACGGAGGGCATGAAACCACGGTAGAGACCGGCAATACCGTCAGAGGCGAGGGTCTTCTTGTAGACGTCGACAAGACCGTTGAACTGACGGTCACCACCGGACTTGGCGTTCTTGGCATCGTTGGCAAGACGAGTACGGGCGTAGTCCAGAGAGTAGACGAATAGAAGAGAAGTGGCACCAGCAGCACCACCGGAGGCAAGGTTACCGGCCATCCACATGGCGTAGCCATCCTTGTCCTTCTTGTAACCGAACATCTTCTTGAACTTGTCACGGAAAGCGAAGTTCAGAGCCTGGGTAGGGAAGTATCGGATGACGTTGGCGGTGTTTCCTCGCCAGAGGGACATGACACCCTCATCAGCCATGGTGCGCTTGAAGCAGTCACCAATGCCGTTGTACTTGCGGTCGAGACGACCGGTCTTGAGCATCTCATCCTGGTTCTGGATGAGGAGCTTGACACGCTCGATGGGGGCAGCAGCAGTCTTGGAGACAGCGGCGGAGACACCACCCATGAGGAAGTCAGCGACGAAGGGCTATGAGCATGGTTAGCATTTGCTTTCTTTTTTGTTCTCAATATCCCATCAGGGCCGCTCGGTCAAGAAGCCACGATGCAGAAAAAAAATATCTTGTCGAACAAGCAGCACCGCCATCAGGACAATTGTGCCCGAGTCATCCATGGTGGATGATAGATATTATATCGTGATATTCGATAGCGGCTGAATGATCCAGGAGGTATTTTGTGCATCGGCGGGCATCTGACGGTCGAGGGGATCTGGATGGTGATCGAGGGGAACGTGAGAAAAACTTACGGGCATGCCCAAGACCTTCTGGGGTTCAGCGGAAGACATGATTGCGGCTGTGATGGACTTTCCCTTGAACAAGAAGAAAGGATTGAGGGGAGATTGAGGATGAAAGAAGGAAGAGAGAATGGAGGGAGTCGAGAGAAAATAAATCTGCGCCGACGGGGGGTGAGAGGTATTTGGGGGGAGGGAAAAAAATTGCGGCGGACCTGTAAGAAAGTCGCTTTGGAGCGAATCTTTCCGGTCCCGCGCTAAAGGGAGCTGGGACCCCCAGCCAACCAGGCCCAAGCCCAGAAGCTCTCTCCACAGCAACAACGCGGGCTTGGAAGCCTGAGGCCACAGCCTTGCCAGGTCTGCGAGCTTTTCAGGGGTGGCCAAGTGGCCACTCAGTGGCACTCGGTGGGCTAAAAGGTGGGGCGCATCTGGTACAAAACCTGTCCTTCACTGATCCTTGGGCCTGTCTGGGTTTGAGCTTGCTGCCCGGCTGCGAGATGAGATGCCGGTTCACCCCGATTATTTGTCGAGCGCCGAGACCTAGACCCGTCTTGGGCTTGGGAGACATGGGAGCTATTACTGTATGGGGTACTGTACGGCGGTCCAGCAGTGCAGTTACAGTGATGGAAGTTCGGTGTAACAGGCAGCTATAGGCCTTTGAGGCGATGAGCTGTCCTACATGAGGATCCATGATAGCCCAAGGTGGCTGTAAGAAAACTTTTCAGATCCATTCGAGGTACACTGCAGACTTCAATACAATAGCCAGAGTAAGTTACAGCTGGTTGAATGCCTCGATTCTATAAAACCCCCAGCCTCCCATGTTCCAAATCATCCAGTATGTCATGCTCACCGTTGTGTGCTGCAATTGATCTATCTAGATCAAATGTCGTCAGTATATCCCTCTCTTACCATCCAAATCTCCCTCCCCCATCCCTCCATCATGACATCCATCTAGCCATCCTTTCACCCACATTTCTTTCTTCTCCCCCGGTCCCTTCTCCAACCCACTAGCCTCCGGGCTCCGCGAGCCAGCAGCACCAGCCCAGAACCATCCGCTACCACTGAAACTGAACCTACAGAAGCATTTAGCTGCCACACTTCACACAGTGCGTGAGTTTCATAGAGGTGAGCCGCTGGGTAGGGTTGGTGTTGGATCTTCCTTTCCATCGCCTCCCCCGGGGTTCACATACACACCCCAGCTTTACCTAACCGCCCAATTGGTGTCTGTCTTGTTGGAGGAGATCAATCCTTTTTTTTCCCTCTGTTTCCTGAATTTTTTTTTTTTGTGTCAGTTTGTGTCCAACAGCCAAGACGCTTCAAATGCAGCAAACCTGTCAGGCTGTCACGAATGATCATCTCGGAACAGCCGTGAATTTGATATCAGTTCAATTGCCTCATTTGACGTTTATCCGTTTACTTGGGTCCAGTACATCTAGTCAGTCAGTGGATACGCTGGGATGCAAAATTCTGGTTTATCATGTTTGTACCCAAGAACTTACACTTGACGGCGGTGATATCTCACACCCTGACCCCTAACTTAGGTCCACAAGGGAAGTAAGGGAAGCTAAAACACACTTCAACATATATCCATAGACCCTTCAGAGAACGGGCCCTGAACTGCTATTTGGCAGTAGATACGGTGACGGCCAAAGCTCGTAATAGGTTGTTTATGTACTGCAAACTTGTTCAGGCTTAGGTTCGGCCAGACAAGCTCTCTGAACTTCCCTTTGAGCCGAATTCAAAGTCCGCCACCGCTTCGCTCGTGTTCCCCTTCTGAGGCAAGAAACCTTGCTGTTATATGCACTGTACCGTACAGGACGAGCAATCCGCTTATCGTCATGCAGTTTCGGCTACTGTACCTAAGATTTTTCTTTGCTCCAATTCAAGGTTGTTTATTCCTAGCTTATCTTTCGGGACACCCGTCCAACTTGAGTCAATTGAATCCGTGAAAGGGATAGACTAAGGATGTTCTTGGTATAACACTAATAGCAGCTTCTCTGATCTCCTTGGGATCGTCTTGTGTTCGTAACTAAGCAGGTAGTTCGGAGTATTCCCGTTGCGTTGAGAACTTAAAAATCGCTCGGGACAGACCCTGCAAATAAAAATAATCTTGCCGATCTCTGTCATGAGCCATTGGCCTATCGAAACTGGCCTGTACCAAAAAAAGAAAAACCAACCGTGTCCACTCCTATGCTGGCTATTTCAAAGATTGCAACGTCTCCGAGATCGATGCAGTTGGGAAATGAACCAGATTCCTTACTAACTATGTACAGACTATTGACGGTGTCTCCTAACATGTGCTTTTTTTAGTCTTGCCGTTCGTTGTTGTGTCATTCATCGGCGGGCCACCTGTTTGTCACTTGTCCTCGGATAACCGACGTGAAATAGACGCTGCACACGAGGTAGTATCCGTAAACCGAGCTGCTATCTCCTATCCGGGTTAGAGTGTGTTACCTGCATCCATATCTCGGGTGTATCTAACTCAAAGCCAAGAGTTGAGACGAGGAACCTGGCTGACCTACATCACTAAGTTATTATAAAGAGGAACTTCTGATCCGCTCGTCAGTAGAGATGAGATTCACGTTCCTTTACTGTGTTTCATTTGATGGTCAGGGACCCCATTCGAATGGCCGTCATATAGTCAACTATTTTGCTTGCCAATTGGTACTACCTAGTCATTGATAGAAGCACGATATAACACCTGGGGTCACGTGCTTCATGTTAGAAAGGTTTATCACTACTATTCACTTTGATAGATGTTTTTGTAATGCTGGTATTGGTATTTATCTGTATTTCTAGCAGCGACAGAAAATATCTATGTTTCTATACTGGTTTTGGTTCGGGAGCAGCACAAAGGGTCGGTCTCGCTCAATGACGACCCAAGTAACGGCAAAAAGACATAGGGTTTTCAACCCGAACAAAGGCGTGCTGACAACTTGTAAGAACGCACTTTCAATGCTTTGGTCGGGCACTGGACTCCCGGCACTCTCTCAAAGCATGCCCTGTTTCCCATCAGCCCGCAATTGAATCATGCACTTGTGGTTGTAAGTAGGGCTGGTCGATGACGAAATAGATGCTATTAAGAGGTGGGCATGCCTGTTCGTTTATGGGCAGCACAAGATACAATTCAGGGTCTTGGCGTACCACTCAATTGCTTGTCGTGTGGCTCTGATCCGGGGTATTCGTATTGGAAAAGTATATATCGATGTCTTATCGACTAGCGCTGCCGCAAACTGTATTATTGTATCCTGCTCTCTGCTCAGTCAACTAGGGAGACATGCAGGTTGCAAAAGCAACCTGTGCCATTAAGGACAGAGAATAAGGAGTAGTAGATAGAGTCGGGCGCCCTAGCTGCCGAGGACTCGCAAATGAGGACAACGAGCTGCCGATATGTAATTGCCTGACTCTCAGGATGAGTTCTTCGACAGGCAAGCCTATCAAGTTTCGTAGACTCATTCAAGGTATCAACATACCAACGGGTTGCAGCTAGACCACGACAGACATGATGCAACATAAAGTTGAACTAGGCATCTGGGTCAACTACACATCACTTCTCCTTTACAAGAACGAGTGGTCCTCGAGTTCATCAAAGTCTACGGATTGGCTTGGGACAATATATCACAGATAGACGAGTCACAGAAGATATGCTAGAGAGAACCATAAATTGGTCGTTTCGAAGATTTTTCATTCCGTTGCCGTTTGTGCTAAAGCGATTCCGTCCCAATGCTTAACCGAGCATGAATAGCGTCCTAAACCAGGCTTCTTTTTCGCCTTGCAACACCCTCCGACCATGTGGCCTGTCTATCGTCCAGGCCACCCAGACGCACAATCGTGAGACTCAAATTTTTCGTTGAATTGCATTTAGTCGGTACCACCAACGGCACGGGCTGGAATCATGTTAGCAGTTGTGTCGAGACAGCGTATCGAGATGTGTGCAAGAGATAATTCGCGCGGGGAGAGTGAGGGGTGGGAATGGCGGGCATACTGTAGATCTTCATCTTGCTGTGTGTGACCACAGGCTTGATGATGCCCTTCTCCTCGAGGTCGTTAAGGCACTGTCGGGCCAAAGAACCGTTGATCTTCATTCGGTCGACGAGTGTGGCGACAGTGACCAGACGGTAAGACTGAACATCCTTGTAGAGCTTCTCAGAGGTGGTCTTGTCGAGGACGACGGCGTGCTGGGCCTTGTCCTTGACCTTGCCCTTGGACCTTTGAAAATGCGTAAGTATTTGATATTCGGCGATGACGGTCGTTACGCCTCAAACATACCACTTCTTCTTCTGCTTCTTTGCGGCGGGGGCCTGGAAAGCGGGAGTCAGTCAAATTGTCATTGTGTTTTAATTTTTGACAAGTCCCCCTTCTGCGACAGAGGACGTCACCGAGAAACACATACCATTTTGTCTGATGTTGCTGTCGACGGGAGTGTGAAGACGACAGGACAGTAAGAGAAAGTGTGGTTATTTGCGATCGCTAAGAATGAACGTCTCCAAAGTCGCGAACCACTGAAGTTCAAGGGCAGCTGAGCCCTAAGAATACGGAAAGTGCGACCGGATGTGGACCCACCTTTTGCCGCGTTGGCTCTAGGGCCGACACACCAAAAATTCCATGCCCTGAGATCTCAAGCAACCCAAGCCCACCTCTTCAACTTTGAACATCTCATCCCGCACTACTAACGCCAGTCCCGGAACCCGACTGTACAGCAAAAATGTCTGACAACGGCGAGATCGAGGTCGAGAACTCCGCCCTCTACGAGGTGCTTCCCAAGGATGTTGTCAAGGAGGTTGGCAACGTCAAGCTCTTCAACAAGTGGGACTACGATGTTGAGGTCCGCGACATCTCCCTGACGTACGTTTGATCTGAACTCTTGTGCTTGGAGGGAAAATTATCCCCAAAAACCTCACTTTTGTGCGCGACGGCATACTGACGGACGTCCCACGACAGTGACTACATTTCCCTGCGAAACCCCGTCTACGTCACCCACACCGCTGGCCGATATGCCACCAAGCGATTCCGCAAGGCCAACTGCCCTATCATTGAGCGATTGACCAACTCTCTGATGCACCACGGCCGCAACAACGGAAAGAAGCTCATGGCTGTCCGAATTGTCGCCCACGCCTTCGAGATCGTACGTCTCTTCACCTGAGCAGACCCTCGAGAACAGGGTCTTTGTCAATTTTTTCACGGCCATCAAGTGCTAACGTTAGGACCAGATCCACCTTATGACCGACCAGAACCCCATCCAGGTCGCTGTCGACGCCATCGTCAACTGCGGTCCCCGCGAAGACTCTACCCGAATTGGTTCCGCCGGTACCGTCCGACGACAAGCCGTTGATGTCTCTCCTCTCCGCCGAGTCAACCAGGCTATCTCTCTCCTCACCACTGGTGCCCGCGAGGCCTCTTTCCGCAATGTCAAGTCCATTGCTGAGTGCCTTGCTGAGGAGCTTATCAACGCTGCCAAGGGTTCCAGCAACTCTTACGCTATCAAGAAGAAGGATGAGTTGGAGCGTGTGGCCAAGAGCAACCGATAAAAGGTGCAATGGTGTATCACGGTTGGAAGGGTTGGCTTTGGCGTGTTCCGGCTTCTTTCAGAATTGCATTTTGCGTTCATCGGGTCTGGGAACGCGGCTATGGATTTTCTTAGGTGGCTACAGATTCAATAAAAAAGTCGGGCTCCCTGAGAGTTAAATGAAATGAACACAAAAAAACATAAACAATGAACTCCTTTAATGTATACCCGTGTTTATGATGAACTCCACTAAACCCTGTGCGATTGTGCATATAAGAAAAGACCCAAGTCTTGCTACTACTATCTGATCTTGCGTCTCTCTCTAGGTACCTGGGCAACAGTCCAAAGTCTGTTGTCAAACCGCCGCATGTGCAAATGATGGGTATCTAATCTAGTCGAACCGTCTTCTGTCCGGTTTCCAGTCGTTGAAACATACCAACATGGGGCATGCCCTCTTCCCACCAAGTGCCCATATCCTCATCCACCTCGAAGCCCCATTTCTTCCAGAAATCCACGACCTGCTTCTGCGCGTGAACACATACGAGCCCTGCCCATTGGGGTATCTTTAATTCAGTTCCAATCACCGGATCGAGTTGACTAAGACCAGACTCTGTAACACTGGGATCGAAATACGAGGGGTTGTCTCTCAGCCAGCTGAGAACTGTGGTCACGAGTAGGCCAGCGATGCGGCGTCCTCGAAACTCCTCAATGACTGCCAGACGACCTAGTTTCACGTACGGCTCCTGCCCGTTGTGAAAAGTTGTCTTTCGGTCCATAATGTATGGCTTCTCTGTAGAGGTTTCCGACGCATCTCCATTTTTGTGGCCGTTCTTATCCCCGTTCTCGTCTTGCAAGACACCGTTCCAGTACTTCCCGCCATTCTCGGGATGAGGGTCGTGGGGGAATGGCACAAGTCTTATTGTTCCAATCGGGGTTGAACGTGTCGAGCTCTTTCTCGGGTGCATGACGTTGCCGTCTTCATCGCGAATCTCTAGTGTTTCCACCTTGTTGATACTCGCGTATACGACCCAGTGACATGAACGTGGATCATCGTTATCAAATTCGTTCTCGACAGGGACCTTTTGTTCCTCTACAAAGACCGCTTCGCGAACCTCCATCGCATCCAGGAAGTTCTGCGAGATACTTGGCGGTTGTTCTTGTAGAGGAGCACCACGCTTGTAGCCCTCAAGGTTGCTGGGCGCAACGAAGGTAATAAAGGGAGTTCCCATTTTGTTGGCTTGTTGCAATAGCGGGAGATATTCGCAAGTGCTTCTTATGAGAGTTTGCAAGTCAAAGTGCTGTTTCGGTTAATGCGGTAATGGCGCAAATGGTCTTCTATTCCGTGGAAATGTAATGGAGTAAAACGCGTCGTGATGACAGAATATCGAGTGAGCTGTATAGTGGTCCAGGTCTCAAAAACAACGAAGAGAAGTATAAATCACTACAACTGTTGAGGGGAGAAGAATAAAAAAGGCAGGAATCCAAAAAGAGGAGGCAGCCTCGTCTGGCAGTAATATTCGCATTTGTTTCCTTACCTAGGTAGGTATGAGAACCTAGGAGCAATCTCCCTACTAACATACGTACCTACCTAATATGATGTCAATCCACAGCGCGGGGACATGCACCACAATCCCCGAATAGCGAGAAATACGGTGACTCAATCCTTCCGTTAGCTCTGATAACGTCTGGGCATCGACAAAGGCGTGCATTGTTGATTGGTTGGTGATACCGCGAACGGACGTTCCTCGCCACTTTGCATTTTGGTATCGAATCCAAACTTTGAGTAGAGAGGAGAGGCTATCACCACATTTTTATTGCTGCAATTATTTTGGTGGTGGACCCTGAACCGAGCTTAACTAACACACAGTGATTCTGTTTCGGTGATGCTTGGCCCACATGCTTCATCCGTCCACGGCCCACTGTAGTCGATGAGTCTCGTTGGTTGTTCAACTGACTCGTCAAATCAAGTTGCACTTGAACAACGATTAACCTTTTGTTTGGATGGTTTCTGAAGACTGCTATTGGATGAACACATCGTGGCAAATAATCATTACCACAAAGACGACTCGACTCGACTCGACGTCGAGGAATGATGCATACCACAAACATACGAAGTCAAGTAGCTGCCACAAGTGTATTGATCTGCGTTTTCTATGCACCAATGTATCGGACGTATCGAGGAAGCATACATGAATTAAATACGCGACAACGATCATATACACAATATAATATACGAGAACTATAATACTGACAAGCTACTAATCCAGGAACTTCTCACAGTACAAAGCACACCTATCATGAAGCCATGAAGCTGTCGCTTAACTCCATCACCATGTCGCTGGCCCTGAAGATCTGGTCATGTCTGCTCAGATGGCCGCCTTACCCAGGTTCGACTCAAAAGCACCGTCCTTGAAAGGAACGTTGGCGCTGTCAAAATCAGTGTTTGTCAACGCCGTGCGCGCCGCAGCAGGCAGACTCTCCCAGGCTATCAAGGGCTGCTGGCCACCCTTGGTGTCGGTAAAGGTCATTTGATGGTTGGTCGGCCAGATGGCGGTATAGCCCACCAAGGGACTGTTGCCTGAGAAAGTGCCTGAACTCCTCCTGTCATATCCGCCGTGTTGGGAAACAGCCATGCCAACAACACTGGCACTTGTGCTTTGGCTGGACAACCAGATCACGGCGTTCTCCCAGTCATGGCGATGTCCCAAGCCTGGTGAGGGTGAATCCTTTGGCATGTACCACGAGTACATGATGGCGTATCGGCCGTTGTAGGTGCCGCCTCGGGCATAGACTTGACCAGTGCTCTTGCTGCAACCACTCTCAGATGAGCCACTTGTGGCAAGTCCTCCGCTGAAACCAAAATCAGTATTGAGTTGGAATATGTGAGGAGAACACGTACCTTGTATTGCCTTGGGCGTCAACCGCAGGGAACGAGACACATCCATTGAATGTCTTGACGAAAGGCTTGTACTTCAGGTACAGTGATCCAGCAGTGCCAGATGGGACAGTCTCTGGAAACCCAACGACGGCATCGTGGCTAATGACCGCACGTCGCTCAATAGGCGATCCGAATACGCCCGAAGCGAGAGCAATACCCGACAGGAGTTGAGTGATTTGCACCATCTTGTTCGTTGTGTTATTAGAAGGCAACTTGAGACTGCAGAACAAGAACACTTTGAGTGATAAAACGAGTAGACTTAGGACTCTGGGTCTGATCAGAATATATATCACAGACTGGGAAGCCAACCTCTCAACTAGGGAAACTGTTCACTTATGGAGAGAATCATTACACCCCCACTTCCGAGATACTACGTTAAATCGCAGGGTCTATGCAGCCACGAGGTTATAGCGAAGCATCGAATTGGCGGATTATACAATGATTCTTGGTCCGTAGCGCAGTTGTTGATGCTCTGGACTGCCTCTTTGGGAATCATGACCGACTGCACACATCTTGTGATAGAGCTTGCCATGCGGGGTGCGCTGGGGGATATGGTAGTTATAGCATTGACTTGGCGCGCAAGGTAACGGCTCTTGGGGAGCTTAAGAGCTGCTGGTATTAATAGGCAGGATTTTGGTATTATCGTCAAAGAACAGCAGAGTGATCATGGACGCACTAACGCAGTTCACAGGCAAAGCATCTTGATAGATATCTCAGTGAGGCACTCAAAGTGGTTGGCCTCCTTCCTAGTCTGTCCTCGCTAGCCAAGGAGCGACGAGGGCAGGATGGACAGCTCGTGGTGCAACGGAGGAGTTAATTGGGATAAAGATCAGCTCTAAAGTGTTCATCAAAGTGGGTATCTGATTACAACGGCAACTGGTTCCCCTCTTAAGAGCAAGGATAGTTGATATTATATCAGCTCAAACTGCCGGCGGTTAATTAGCCGAGAGCAGCTCGACTTTGACTGCAGGTACAGAGTACAATCCGTATATACGAGGTTGAAGTGTTGAGAATAAGTGATAGTCGATGACGCGTGGTGAATATACGAGCCGAAGCTGAGATAACTCCATGCGTCTGTGTTGCAACCTCTCGGGTTATATCATGCACTCAATTTAGCCTTGTTGTACCCTCCTATACGACTGCCACTGATGTAAGTGCGGCCTGTCCAGGGTAGCCCTATTGGGTATTATTCTACCATTAACGTTAATTAAGCGTTTAGTTCAACTCGACGTTGGTAACTCTGCTCTATTTTTTAAGTCCCGTGAGAAAAAGTACATGGTGCATTTGGGTGATGTTTGTGCTGGTTACTGATCATCTTCTTTGTCCCTTGCTTGGGTAGGAATCCAAGATCAAGAGCCAACATCGTCAACTCCAAGAGCAACCACACAGGCACACACATATTGATGACTAGCGTGTTTCACAAAACCCAACAGAGATGCCCAGCTCTCCGTGTGAGGCATAGTTTGTCCCGATTTGGTTGATGTTGTATGTGCTGGACAGATGTGGTGGCACACGATCAACAGCGCATTGCGCCTCATCGATGAAGCCATGCATTATCAGAGTAACGGTGGCACATGGTGAAAGAATTTAGGCCGACAAAAGGGTTGACGCAGGGATGGAATAAAGCATTCTCGAGGATTATAATCGCGTGAGGTGTCTCGGAGCGGGAGGCTTGAATTCCAACGCTGCCATGTGCAGTAGTAACTGTAATAAAGGACTGTTTGATTTAGACATTTGAGAGTATATATCATAGTTGGCCATTACTTGTAGTGTCGTTGATGTCGTTGTCGCTGCTGTAGAGTCAAACACCGGGAATAGGCGTTTGTTTATGTCCGTATATCGCACAACTGGTGGGTTGGCAAGCCTTTGAAGCTATCGTGAGACATGTCATTCCTTTGATGCAAGGTTGGTGGCGGTAGAATTCGTGCATCGCACAGGCACAGCACAAAGCAGGGGTGACCCATGATGCAACCACATCTGCACAATTTACTCATGCTGATGATTTGTCCAAAAGTCAAATGTCGGGAATGGAAGATGCGAACCGGCCGACCGAGGAGCGAGGGAGACAAGAGGGAGAACTTATACGTATGCGGGCCCCATCATGAGTGGATTTTGTACTAATGACAAGAGTGACACGAGCCGCTTTGAGGACCGGGCGCGTTGTCATTCTTTGTTTCATCTGAAGATTAGCCGTGATATATATTATTATATTCAGCACAGACTTGAGTCGAGGTGTTGTGTTGTGCTGACCATGGATAAAATGTCGACTCATTAATGGTGTGCAAGACTGCATGTAGTGTAGTGCAGTGCAAGTGCAGGCAGTTTCTTCATGGCCCTGCATGTCTTATCAAACTCGACCTTCAGGCTTCTTGTCGATCCACACACTCATTAACTTGCAGCACATACCGTCCACTAGTGGAGATGGAAGTGAGATTGGGAGACCAGACCCTGGAATTTCAAAAGCAAATAGCGGTCCAAAAGATATCCATCGATTATGTACAGAGTATCTGTGTAGCAGATATGTTACTATTACTGTTGCCTCTCGTCAAATTAGACAGCCCTAGAATTATTAGAAGCCAGAATTAGAACTCCCGAAACTTTGAACCGTTTGGTATTGGCATCCAACTAACTATTGGTATTGGATTCGATCTTACTACACATCGTTAGTCCAACCTTTTTTGACTCTCTTAGTACGGTTATTCATCCTCAGCTTCTGCCTCATCCTTTTTTCATTTTCCATTCAGAAAGAGTCAGGCTTTCTTTCCTATTGTCCAATTCTGTTTAATTCTTCTACTTCAATACTACTACTTGACTTTTTTGTTGTTTGTTTCACACTAGTACTGTTTGTACCTTGGCCAATTCCTTTCTCAGTTCTTAAACTAGTCCAACCCACCTCCATTCACATCCCAATCCCATCCCACGCAAAAAGGCTGAGGCCACTCCTTGATCTAGAACCCTTGCCAGAACCCGCCGCAAGCTACCTTATTTCGCGTTTGCTCAGGGGTTCTGAATTTTGAGTGACCTGACTTGACCTGACTTGACTGTGGCTGCCAGCCAAACAGTTTATTCAACAACAACGAATTCATTCGTTCAAAATCGCCGCGATTGAATATAATTCCACCAAAATCGACTTCTCCCAGTTTGCGCCGTCCTCGTCCTCGTTGCCTTTTTGCTTCTGGTAACTGAGCCGAACCCAAGATCCATGAGCCCGCGATTGGCCAACGGAGCATCTGTTCAACAACAGCTCCTAACACGACACTCCGATATTTGAATATCTTGATGAATTCTCCAGTACAACAAAGAATAGACGTCTCGATCACCAACTTCAAATCCGACTCTCTCGAACCGTAAAGGCAGTTCTTACCTCTCGCCGTTGCCGACCCCCCAACTGCGAAATCCTCGACGAGTCCCAGCACCGACCGCTGTTACTGAACTTCCTCGATAAAGTCGGTCCGGCTCTGCGAAGATCTTCAATGCCCTGGCAGCCTCTCCCCCGCATCGCGTTCGCCGTCGCGACCTTTCCGTTTCCCGCATCTAGCCCGGCCGACCTTCCTCTTGAGATTGGCGATGAGCTCTATATTATCGAGGAGACGCCAGACGGCAACTGGTTGCGCGGCTACCTGGTAGCGCCTCCCAGTTTGCTGGCTGGCTTGACGTCTGTCAAGGGTCAGACCCTCGAGGCGCGCGTGTTTAGCGGAATCTTCCCCAGAAGCTGTGTCGAGGTTCGAGAAATGCTGGGAGAACCAGACGACGACGAAGACGACGACGCAGCGAGCGATGGCCCCGCCATAGATGGTGATATGCCACGCGCAAGTGATTCTGCCAAGAGCGGCGTGACAAATAATTCAGCTCGCAAAAGTCGCAAGGAAGGAAACAGGTCAACGATCTCCAGTGGCCGAACTCCTTTTAGGGAACTTCCTAATGGTACATTGGGCAACCTCTCTGTGCCCGTGATAAGGGACCCCGATGCCCCACGCCCTGCTGCACCGGTGCCCATGTTGAAGATCGGAGACGAGACACCGACGTCGCTTTCAGAACCCTTGATCGACGAGATCGCCTCATGCCTCAGAGAGTGGCACTCTACCAACTTACACGAGCTCCTTCTTTCTCGACAGTATGGCCGCCTCGACCAGCTTTCGCAGCTAATCACAAGCCTCAACCTACATCGCCAACAATTTCTATATAACGTTCTTACCTCACACGAATACGACCGCCTACGCGAAAAGACAGTATGGGATTTGGTGCGGGTGAACAAGCTTTGTGGAGGAGAGGTCATTGTTCGGGATCCTGAAGCGCGAGGAAGGGTCTTGACAGCCGACGATTGTATTGTCAAGGTTACTAAATTACAATCTGTAATGAGTTTGTTGGACGAACCTCCACAGTCTACATCTGAGCTGACCGCACTGCATCACCTCATGGTTGATATCAAGGGTTTTGCTGGTGCTTCGATTGAGGAGACCTCACTTGTATTCTACCTTGTTAGCAAGCCTGCGTACGGCCAGCCTTCTGTTCTTTCAGAAGGATTCACCGTCAGGATACCAGCAGGCGGCACACTCGTCAACTTGGCCAAGCACGTGCAGACAAAAACGCTGTTCACAGACCTGTCTTCTCAAGACGTGGGAGACGTACCTTCGGCAGAAGCCGAGTTATTCCTCGTGGTCAAGGTGTTGGCGTCTCATCAGATCATCCCTCCGCAATCTCTATCTCGATCCGGAACTGCGCCATCAGCTTCGTATTCCAGAGACCCAACGAAACCGAACTCCTCAGGCGGCATAAAGTCAAGAAGAAGCCTTATGTGGGGTAGCAAGAGCTCGAGGGGTGTTTCTCGAGGCTCACCTGTGTCACGCATGGATGCTGTTGCTGAACAGTACGACGGGCGACATTCAATGTCCGGTTCTGAGAGCCGAGAGGGTTCTGGACCGCCAAGTACGGCGGGATCAAAGACTGGCAGTCCAACGGATGGTACGCAAACCGCAGATCGCATGATTGGCCTCGGTGTTTTACGGCTAAACCCGATCATGAAACAAGACGATGAAGTTGAACATTTGATGAGTATATGGTCATCGTCATTGAGACACGCAGGCGAGAATGATGCTGATGACTGGGAACCGCTGGTCAAGGAATTACTGGATAGCCCATCTGGACACTACGAGAAGTCTCGAAGGGGAGATCGATTGCAGCTGCAGCTTAGGAGCTTCAACCATTCAGACGCCGACATCCTCATAAAATCTACTCCGACCATGCTTTCAGGGGTGGCCAAGACAAACAAAATGGGATTCTCCGGCGCTCCCACAAGACCTCGCTCCGACATCTACTTCACCTTGAACGACGCCATACTTGGTAAACAGAACCTCCTGTCGCGATTTGGCGGCAGTGCAACAGCGATGCCCTCCAGTGTTCATGGAAACAACCTACAGATAACTCTTGAGGTTAGGAAGACCTCTGGAGAGCGAATCGACAACTGCATCTTTGCTTCCTCAAATACAGAGCCGTTGAGCACGTTCAAATCGATAGCCGCAGAACGAGGGGAGCCCTGGAACCAAACCCTGCGCCTTTCTTTGGCCCCTAGTGATGTGTCACAAGCACATATCGTTATGTTTGTGTCTGATATGCCCAACCCTCCATTCGCCATTGCTCATATACCGTTGTGGGACCAGGGGGCGTTCATACGCGATGGTCGACATGGTCTGCTACTCTATAAGATAGATGAGCACACCTCGACTGCACAGCCTGGGCCAACCGGAAAGGGTGGATACCTATCCCTCTTGTGGAGCCCTCAAGGCAAAGACGACGACACAGCTGACGCTAACGGCCCGCTTGCTGTTCTCCGTACCGACACATACCTCTGCAGCACTCGATTCTCGCAGGATAGAGTGATCCTGGGACTCTTGAAATGGAGAGATCTCCAGAGAGAGGAGGTTCCTGGTGTGCTTAAGCAGCTCATCTTCGTGCCTGAGATCGAGGTGGTCAAGCTACTTAATGACGTATTGGATGGTCTCTTCGGAATCCTCGTTGAATACTCCGGTAGTCATGAGTTTGAGGATCTTGTGTTTACTGCTCTGGTTCGAGTGTTAGGCATTGTCCATGACCGAAGATTCAACCTGGGACCTTTGGTCGACCAGTATGCCGAGAACCTGTTCAACTACCCCTTTTCAACACCATGTTTGATGCGGTCGTTCACCAGACTTCTTCAGAACCCTTCCGAACCCGAGATCGCCAGGAAGCTACGTGCTACATTCAAGGTTGTCAGGCACATCCTTAAATTCATCACTCATGCAAGAAATCAACAAAAGGAGAAGGAAGCTGGCATTGGCATCACCTCCAACACAACAGGGTTTACACGCGAACTCCGTGCCATTTTTAAGGCTCTTGACGCGATGATGCGCAACACTGCCCCTGCGCTTGTTGGAACCCAGACCCTTGCTGTTCAGCATTTCCACCAGTGGTTACCAGAGCTTGCTGGCCTGCTAAACACGGAGGAAATCCTGCATATCGCCATTGACTTTATGGACTCGTGCACAGATGTCAAAGGCAAGCTCATTCTTTATAAGCTTGTACTGATTATCAATTACAGCAAGCTGGACCTGTTCGCCCACCCCGATCAGAAACTAGCACTGAGCACCAACACCGTGAGATGGATTACTCCTCACTGGGGTCACACAGCAGAGGTGACAGACCAATGGAGAGATCAGATCCGTCTATGCTGCTCTGTCCTGGCCAGCCAGATTGATTACCTTGGCTCCGAGATTCCCGACCACATTCCTAAAATAATCGATTCCTACTTGGCGATCCTTGCAGCCCCCGGCAAACCAAAGGATCGCCTTTCTCTTCTTTTCCCATCATCATACCCTTTCCCAACTAAGCCTGTTAATGACGACCTTCAATTCGATGAAGCCTTGGTCGAGCTTTCTGCTATTTTGTCTTCGATATCTAATTCACCCTCGGGCATGCAACTTGAGCTTGCCGAGGACGACTTGACCACTTTACTAGAAAATCTGCTTAGAGTACACATGAGCATTCTCAAGGGAGAGGCGTATCCCCTGGAATGGTTGAGTGTGCATATCCATCATCACAAATCGACTATGCGGACACTTGAGTATCTCGCTGGTACCATGTTGGAATCATTCCTCCCCGACCCGGAGGAAGCAGAGAGTTTTAATACTGAACTATGGAAACTTTTCTTCACGACCCTTCTCAAGCTGGTGGGCAGCACATCTCTTGCATTGGAAACTTTCCCAGAACAGAAGCGAAGAGCAGTGTGGAAGATTGCGGGTGATGTTCGAGAACATGGCGCTGAGCTCCTGCGCCGTACCTGGGAGGCTATCGGATGGGAGACTTCATCCGATGAACGAAGCCGGTATAACCTTTCAAAGATGGGAGGATACCAGGTGCAATATGTTCCTGCACTTGTTGGCCCAATTGTCGAGTTATGTCTTAGCGTGCACGAGGGTCTTCGACGCATGGCGGTTGAGGTATTGCAAACAATGATTGTCAGCGAATGGACTCTGAGTGAAGACTTATCAATTATCCAAACAGAGACGATTGATCGTTTGGATTTGTTCTTTAAGGAGAAGCCATTGACTGAAAGTATCCTTCAGAAGCTGTTCATTCACGAACTTCTTGAACGGTTCGAGCCCCTGGCCGATATCCCTGACGAGCCACTATACACTGCTATACGTGAATTCGTTGGCACCATTGACGAATTCCTTGACCTTCTTGTTGCTGTACACAGCAGCGATGATACAGGCGAAGCGTCGAGCCTCATCAATCATCTCAGACTCATGGAATTCCTACGCGATATGCAGAAGGAGGAAATCTTTGTTCGTTACGTACACCAACTTGCAGATCTGCAAGCCGAATCACGAAACCACACCGAAGCAGGTTTGGCTCTGCGACTTCACGCTGATCTATACGAATGGGACCCTACCAGCCAAACTCCCGCGCTCCCAGACCCAGAGTTTCCAGCACAAACACAGTTTGAGAGAAAGGAACGGCTGTATTTCGACATGATCAAGTATTTCGAAGAAGGAGATTCGTGGAGCCACGCCTTGGCAGCTTACAAGGAACTGCAGGTGCAGTACGAGAGCAACATCTTCGATTTCTCCAAGCTCGCCAGGACCGAGCGGGCAATCGCGACGATATACGAGACTATCTCAAAGAGCGACAAGATTATCCCCAAATATTTCAAGGTTGTCTACAAGGGACTTGGGTTTCATGCAAACCTTCGAGATAAAGAGTTCATATACGAGGGATCTCCTAGTGAACGTGCTTCAGCCTTTACAGACCGCATGCAGGAGCAGCACCCAGCTGCTCAGATCGTTACTGGGGGAGATGTTGACGATGTTGAGGGCCAATTTTTGGTCGTCTCGGCCGTTACGCCTCACCGCGATCTAAGCCATCAAGTCTTCCAGCGTGCACGAGTCCCACAAGTGATTCGAGATTTCCTCCTCTCCTCTCACCCTCAGACTTTTTCCATCTCCACCCGGCGTAACACAACCGGCCCTGTCAAAGAGCATTCTGCCGAGAAGTTGGTGTTTACGACCGCTGATGCTTTCCCTACTATTCTTCGTCGTAGCGAAGTCGTTGATGCCCAAGAGATCACCCTTAGTGCTCATGAAACAGGCCTAGAACGCATCGTTCGCAAGACTCAAGAGATGACTGCCCTCGAGCACCGAGTTGCTGAGGGTAACGGGGACCATGCGCAGCTACTTCTCGATGCAGTCAGCGTATCAGTGAACCCTACGTCTGAGAATAGCGTCGCTTGTTACCGACAATTGCTGCCAGAACCCAAGGAGACCGAGGAAGATGTTGAGGAAGAGGAGGATCAGGAAGTGTCGGAGGTGGAATTGACCCCCCAAGACAGTGCGATCAAGATGGCACTTGTCGACCATGCCATCATGATCAAGAGGTGTCTTGCGATGTTCTCTCGAAGTTCCAATGAGCTCCTTACCCAGAAACATGATGAGCTTCATAGATGTAAGTCAAGGTCCGAAAACAAGCTGGTTCACTATACTGACTCATACAGGTTTCGAGAGCACATTCGCGCCAGAAATCGCACACTTCACTCCTCCCCAACCACAGCGCGAGCTTGTTGCAACTCCTTCACCAACTTGGAAACGGTCATCTCGTTCCTCCTCAGCTAGCCCCAAGAACAAGAACGTGGGCATTGTTGTGAACGGTGTCACGGCAGAAGAGGCCTCAGTCATCAGACCAGTTTCGAAACGAGGCACACGGCTGAGCTTCCTTGGCGGCAGTAAGAAAAAGGAACCAGAGTTGCCAACCGAGCCCGAAGAAGTGAATGGAGACATTGAGACCGCAAGCAACCTCAGCCGCTCCCTAAGCCAAGGCCAAAGCAAAGAACAGGGCCGTCGACACAGTTTCTTCCGCGCACCGTCGCAAGACGAGAAGCACCCTGAATCCCCTGGAGTCCTCAGCGGTCGTGGAAGTTTTGACCAGCAATTCGGCGGCGGCGACAACAGCAACCACAGCGACAAGCCCGTCGAGAACAAACTTGCCAGCAAGAAGGGCAGCGTTCGCAAGAGGTTCAGCATGCTCAAGTTGGGCCGCAAAGGCAAAGGCAATGGCATGATGGGAAGTCTGGACGAGGAGTAGAACTACTTCCGGACTCATTTTGGCCGGCGCAGCGTCGGCTTTGACAAAAAGGCATCTCGGCGCCGAGAAGACGAGCATTCGCAACCACTGGCATGAGACAGTGGCATGAACAGACCTAGACAGGTCCATCTTACACTTACTTCCTTTGTTTTTCTAATTTTTAACTATAAACGGCTTTCGACCTAAATGGGGAACAGGGAGAAAGGAGTCATGTATTCACAACTAGAGGAACCGAGGTTGGATCACCTTGGGGGAAAACAGAGATGAGGTGTGGAATTAGGAGAATGGGATGGATGGATATACAGAGTGCTATACCTCGCCGCCCTCTTGACGATCAAAGAAGGGCCAGGCTTTTATTTCCTTATTGCCCTATTGTTTCATTTCTACTTCTCGCTGATGCTCATTCTTTTGTCTCTTGAAAGGCATTCTGCATTCGTTCCATTTGTTTTCACCCCCTTTTTGTCATGTAGCTTGGTGTTCTGGATACCTGGGATGCTGTGTATGCCTAGTTGTGGCCATGGGGAACTTGTGTGTGCTTCAAGCACGCGTGTACAATTTATATCGAGAGTCTTTCGAGGCATCGACGTTAATAATACAATCTCGATATTATAGCGATGGGATACAACCATTGCCGATTGTGCTATCTACAGGCAGTATAACAATTGGTGAAATCAACCTCTCATTGTGATTATTACTCATTTGCATTCATATCAAGAAGATTGCAGTATCATGGTCCCTCGCTATGCAACCGCCACTCATTGTGTGTGTGGCTTCCCCTGAAGTACTATTGCCCACGTTGCCTTCAATTCGCATTTATTACCTCAGGAAGGAGGCCCACCCTTCTCCCGCGCCCTTGAACCCGTACAGATGCGACACAAGCGTTCGTTCGCCGCTCTCCTGATATGCCTTGCGTTTCTCCTCGGGTCCCCATGCAACCAGCATCTGCTGCTTCCGAACCACGATAGGATCCTTGATTGCGTCTCGCTGTCCGATCTGTCTCATGTACAAGGCCGGCACCACAGTGCAGACGTTGTGCAGGCGGTGATAAAGCTCCTTCTTGGATGGCGGCGTTTCAAGTTTTCCTATGTTGAATGTCTTCCGATTCTGCAGTACGTTCTTGCAGTCGAGATTCTCGACTGTGTCGATAAAATCAGTGGATGTGGTAAGCTCGCCTCCAGCTCTGACGATAAAAGAGTTGACGTCAAGGTAAAAGTGGTTAGTTGAAATTTGTAGCTTCTCGTAGAGTCTCATGGCGGGCACGACGATTCGTTGACACGTATTCTGACAGAACCAGTTGAATTGATCTTTCTTAAAGAATATTTTGAGTATGTTTGCGAGTTCACGTGTCATAGCCTCGCGTCGTTCATTGCGAACCCCCTTGAATTGGGGAGAACTGAGAAGGGCGTTATATGCTTCAGCAGTCCAAGTTCTCACAGAGAAAAGATCTTTGTACGCGTTAGTCAGTCGCTCAAAGACGGTGAGCGAATGTGGTTTATGGACGTGAACATACCTCGCTTGGGCTCGACCGACATTTGCATTTCTTTCTCAATGAAGCTTATGACCTCGACGTAACGAGAAATCATACCATATAGTACAGTTTGAAAGATGTGGTCATGCAGATATCTCATGATCACAGATGTGATGATGTCCTCGTCGGTTTCCGGGAAGCTTGCGCCATGGAGTAGATCGGGGTACTGGTACAAGAGGTGCTTGAATCTGGTAGCATCTACTGCTCGTTTCTTCGCATTGCCGAGGAGGGAATCAACTCCTTCTTGGTGATCATCCAACCACGGATCCATGAACTTTTGAACCCAGTCCTGGACTTGTTCGACGAGAGCATCATACTCCTAGGGTCCAGACATTAGCAAATATGCACAGAATCTACATGTGAGAAATATAGCACGAGTAGCGTACCTGTCCAACCTCTTCCGAGGTCAGTTCCTTCCGGTAAGGCTGCAGGCTGAAAATGTGAGACTGTGCGTCGTTGAGTTGTTCTCTGAGCGCACGATTCTCTTTGCCTAGGTCTTCAACCTTGTCTGCCAGCGCCTCGCTGCTGATCTCTACCTCTGTCATGTTGGAGTTCATTCTTTGCTTTAGACTGTTTAACTTCTCTGAAAGCGTGTCTGATTTCTCTTCTGCGATTTGCTTGTCCGTGGTGAGCGTGGATAGCTGCCGCTGAAGGTCTTGGATGCGGCGGTCGAGTTGGCAGTTTTGTTCTCGCAGCTGTTCGTTGTAGTGGGCGACGTTGTCATTTTCAAAGCCAGCAAGCTCGTCGAGCGACTGAAATTCAGCGGAGTGTGGTAAATTGGCCTTTGCCATTGCTGCCGACCGCGAGGCACTGTCATCGCCGAGAGCTTTTTCAGCAGCGGGAGAACTGTCCAACTCCATCAAATCGGTCAAGGCTGATTGAGTTTGCGCCTGATGGTCCTGCCCATTTGGCTCTTGAACCAGCTCTCTGGACGGGATCTCAACCCAGTCATCTTGTTCTGAACTGTCAAGCATCTTTGGGTTTGCGGAAGATGTCTTATGGAGTCGCTTCTCTGGGGAACAGGAAATGTCCAGATTTTCCCGCTTGTTTTCTTTCTGCCCCAGTGTAGAATCAGGGCGACGCTTGTTGCGAGACTCTTCCTTTGGTCTGTTAGAGGTGCCAGAGGCTGGCTTGCTGTCTTCGATGGGTTCTTTTGGAGGAACTGAAGGAGGGGAGTTATGCTTCTTTGCATCCGCCATTGTTGGAAGAAGGACGACGCAGGGGGAGACAGTTGGACAGTAGGACAGTGTCACAATTCCCGCGATCAGATGGAGGAGAATTGACGGACTGAGTGTGGATTTGTACAATGATCCGAGAAGTGCGATGCAGTGCAATTGGAATGCAGCGTAGACAACGATGTAGAACGGAAGCCTGCAGCTTGACAGACAACGGATCGACCTAGAATGGGCAGTGAATTACTTGTGAGTTGTCTACAAATGCAAGTACTAAGTGAGCAGGTAATGTATGAGGTATCTAAGTATTCCAAGCAGAGAAGAGGCTGACTGCATCGTGCAATGGCAAGGAAGGAAGGAAGGGGGTGTCCATATCAGTGCTACCTTCAGTGGCCTGGCACTGAATGCCTTGTAAATGGCTGTCCACTTCTAGTTTCAGGTAGGGCTCACTCTGCTCTACCTACTAACTAAACTATGACCAGGCTGTACAAACTGAGTATGCATTCCGTTATCTGTGTTTGTTTTTGTTTCTGTTTTGGATAATGTCAGATGATGTTGTTCATGTAGACTTACTTACCTAGGTAGTATCTGCACTCCAAGATCCGCTGGGCGACAGGGATAGAGACCCTACTAAGTTTATGTATCAGTAGCCTGATATCTCGCACCACCAGATTCTGTTTGTTCGCTGAGTATATGAATATGATGAGCCAGCTACTGCCTAGGCTTATACCAAGAATCAATATCATACAATTAGTACAACAATCGTCGGGGCTCTCATATCAAGACGACCTAGATTCAGGATGGGTCGCCCCGTCCAAAAAGCCCCCCAGTGATCGACTAACCCTTGCGCTGCAGGGCACATTCACCCCCGCAATTGCCCCTCTAAGACCTCAGCCGCACCCGCAGTCGCTTGGACTAGTGTGGGTTGGAGCCGGCAGTTGAAAGAATAAGTGCTCTTGAAACCTTGGAATGAACTGACGAGTTGATTTTGTCTCATGTTCTAAGCTGCCAGTTGGTTTAGTGCCCGAACGGTTTGAGCTAACCACGGGCGACCTGAACCTCACGCCTGGTCACTAAGTCTAATGGAAGTATAGCATTGTAGACTCCCAGGCAAGGCAGAATTCCCCTCCATGGGCAAATGACAGGCAAGCAGCCGCCTGGCAGCATTCTTGCTTCGTTCATTTAGCAAATGCTTTGCCAGACAGAGACTTGACCCCTCATGGGGAGATAGGAAAGTGGCTGGATAATAATGTAAAGCTGGGGGTGTAGATTTATAACTCAGCTCATCCTACAGTATTCGTCCAGAGTGTGGAAAATAAACAGATGATTTGCCATGGATGCAAGCCATCAGCATATGAGAGTCTTTTAGGCAACAAAATCTGGATAGCTATAGGTTGCATACAAGCGCATTCGCTCCAGTAACACCGCGGGGCAGTCTCGATCCAATAATTATCACTGCCCCTGCCACTGTCACCGTTACCTTTCTTCCCTTCACTCAACTACCTCGCTGTTTAGGCCTCGGTTCACCTGGCAAGCATTTGGTTTGTTTGTTCTTTTATCCTTCACGGTCTTGAATTTCTTCATCTCTTGCAACAAAGATACTGCTTCTTTCCCTTGATACTCGTCAGTCGCTGCTTGTCGCACAAACAGCCCTTCGCCTCACACCTGAAGTTGCAGCTCGTCATCAACAGGCCACCATGGACTTCGACAAGCTCAAGATCACTGATCGAAAGATCATTGTTGGGATTGATTTTGGTACAACCTACTCCGGAGTCGCCTGGGCTGAGAGTCGCAATCCATCGAGACGAACTTGCGTCACACAATGGCCCGTGTCCAGTTCCAACAGAGAGGGAGAATCTAGCGACAAGGTGCCCTCAAAGCTTCGATACAATGGAGACAAGATTGAATGGGGTTTCTCCATCCCTATCACTGCGCCACAGGATGAAGTCATAGAGTGGTTCAAGCTGTAAGTGTTTCTGCAACCCTGACGCAAATAGCCAGGCCAGCTGACTGTTGTCTTGAAGAGACCTTGATCCCGACCTACAAGCAATGAGTCAATCCTTGAGCTCCGATGGTGCTCGATGCAGCCGAAATGTAGACAAGCTTGTCACGGACTTTATTTCACAGCTTGGCGACCATCTGTTGTACACTCTGCGCGAGAAGCTAGGCGACAGCATCGTGAACAGCACTCCCCTCGAATTTGTCGTCACCGTTCCGGCTATCTGGAGCGATCTAGCCAAAGACAAAACCAAGAAGGCATGCCAAAAGGCATCGGGACTTTCAGCGTCTCAGCAGCAGGTTCACCTTGTTTCCGAACCCGAGGCCGCCGCGATTTATGCTTTGCATGGACTTGACCCTCATGGACTGAAAGTTGGTGATACTATCGTCGTAGTCGATGCCGGCGGTGGCACAGTTGACTTGATCTCGTACACTATCACTGGCCTCAAGCCCATCCTCGAAGTCCAAGAAGCAGCTCCTGGTTCAGGGGCTCTTTGTGGCTCCACATTCCTCAACATGCGCTTCGCCAAGTATCTTCGGGGCAAGCTGGGCAAGGAGGAAGGGTTTGACGAAGAAGTTATGGCCGAAGCCATGGAGGTGTTTGAGAAGAAGGTCAAGCGTCAATTCACTTTGAACACAGCGCCAGACGAAACCTACAACATCCCCGTGGCAGGTTTGGCCAACAACAAGACTCTCGGTATTAGCCGAGGACGATTCGCTCTGAAAGCATCGGATCTCAAGACCATCTTCGAGCCAGTCGTGCTAGAGGTCATCAGGTTGGTAAAGGACCAGATCACGGCTAGTAACGTGCCTGTCCGCGCCATCCTTCTGGTCGGTGGGTTTGGAGCTTCAAGCTACCTCAAAGAGCGGCTGAGGATTTCCGTCGACAATTCCATCCAAATCATGCAGCCACCGAACGCGTGGCAGGCTATTGTTCAAGGTGCTGTTCTCAAGGGGCTCGCCAATGCCGCTCCGGAACTTGCTGTGGTCAGAGTGAAGAATCGCAAGGCTCGAAAGCACTACGGCACAGAGTGGCGTGCTCGATGGGATGACAAGCTACACGGCCACCTCAAGAGCAACAGGACGTGGTGTGGCCTGGACGGCTGCTACAAAGTCCTCGCGATGGAGTGGTTTATCACCAGGGTGAGTCTTGGAGATCAATTGTATAACGGAGTGGTCTAACATTTTCCAGGGCTCAGAGGTTTCGGAGAACGAGCCTTATTTCACATCCTTCGTCTGGACAGGCCCTGTCAGCAGTGGTCGCATCCGCAAGATCAAGATGACAATTTACAACGATCAATTGCCTCGGGAAGCACCAGTGGCCCGCGATGATAACGTGAAGACCCTCTCGCATGTCGAGGCTGATGTCAGCCATATTCCAGAGAACCAGCTTTCTCGTCGCCAAGGTTCAGACGGGCAATGGTATTATGAATTGAACTGCAAAATAGAGGCAGTCTATCTTTCAGCATCCACCACTTACACTCTACTTTACAACGGTACGTTTTGCTATAAGAAGCATGCATGCATGCATGTTTACCATTGGGTCTTACTAATCCGTGCCACAGGCCAGCGATACAACACAGTGACGTGCGAGTATGTCTAAGCGTTTACATAGACACAGGATGATTGCGATGTTTTAAGACCCGGAAGTGAACGAAGTGGTTCTGCGATCTTTAAATTTGGGAGAAATTAATGTGCGACTCTGGTATCTGGAAGATTGTACTCTAGAGGGTAACTTGATTAAAAAGCTGCCAGCCTAACCAGGTAGTTTAAGGGTGCAAGAGATAACTAACTGGCTTAATGCCTTGTCCGAAGTCGCCTAAACTGACTCACCAATTCCGTCTTTTTGTCGTTGTATCCAGCAGCCATGCAAGTTGTCTGCTCTTCTGAGGGTCTCTATAAATAAATCACAATAAATACCTAGGTAGCCTTGATAATACATGTGCCGACTGTCTAGGTGTAAGTGGTTGTCAGACAGTTACAGACACCCTAGGGGTACACTGATCCGAGAGAGCCTTGACAGCTTGAGAAGCGGGGGCAGAGCACTGCCGGGGACAGGGCCCCCTTCAATGATGCACTAATGAACACTTTAATCGGGCGAGTAGCTCCAAAAAGTGGACATAAGTGTCAATGGTAGGAGGTCATTGTCAGAGCTCATACCTGCAACCACCTGCATGCCCTCCAATTCAGCCCAGCGGGGTACAACGGTCCAAGAACAGGTATAGCTTCAGGTCTAAGTCAAGATGATACGCTACATGATAGGTACTTACAGAGACTCAACTGAATAGAAGCACAGCCTGAAACTGCCCTGCGAGTGACGGTGGTGGAGGCAGAAGTACCTCAGGCAGCAGGACTTGCTTGATATTCATTCACGTGAGACGAGAATTCAACTTGATGTTGGTTTTATTTTATTCGGTCGGTCTTTATTCAGTAACAAATGAATGCGTTATGCACAGCATTGAATCTCCTCCGAACAAATAGTGTACCGATCCACACCAGGTAACAGGCCCGGACAGTGCCATCACCACTGCCGCTGTAACTGCAACTCCCCGGACCCAAACTGAAGTTTGCTACCTACCCTGGTCCGAGCATCATTGCTCTCTTGCCTTGTTTAGCGATGCTGCGATCTCTCAAGAACAAAGCATCCAACGTTTGGCAGAAGAGGAAGGCGTCGAGGACAATTTCAAATCCTGAACTCCAGGCTTCTAGCAACGCCCTCGTTGAATCTGAAGTTGACGCTGAGGCTGTCATTGTCGATTACTACAATAACAACAGCAACACTACCACCAACACAGGGAATCTGCCTCCATATCAAGACCATCCCTATCCTCTACCCCCCACTTCTGTTCCCTCGACAATCTCGACGGATCTTGAACATGAGCAACAGCCTCGACAGCAACCCTCTTATCCTCTACCTCCAACCTCTGTCCCTTCTACTGTCTCGACCCTCTCTGATGATCAGCACAACCAAGAGGATCCCACAACCCAGGAGCCAGTAGAAGAGCCCCCTAATCCAGGACCAAACCCTTATGCCACAAAGTACGTTCCTTACACAGACGCAAATCCTCTCAGGAACAACATGTTTGCCAACCCGGCTGGTATCTACGGGCGGGTAAACCCAGATATCATGGGAGGCTTTGGAGACGACGACGAATCCATCTGGCTCGTGGATGACGAGGAAGAGGATGAAACCGATCAAGGGCAGCAGCGCGATAGTCAAAACCCCCTCACTCCAACAGAATCTACCTCTGAGTTGGCTTTGAGGCCTTCCAACTCATCGTCGTCGCACAACCCGGAAACTCACCTGCAACAACCAGGTGCCACTCCCGCACCCGCACCCGCACCTTCTGCTCAGCCAGCCTTTCACTACCAACGGCCTTCTTTCTTAGACAATGACGACGACTTGGTTTCCGGCTCACCCCCTGATATAGTCACAACCTCCGAGACTACTTCTAATGAAAAGGGAAAATCGACATCACAACGGGGCTACGCTCCTATTTCATCATCTATCCTGGACCTGACAGACCTTGATGTTGAGGATGTTGATACAAAGTCTCTTGATGCCAGAGTCCACACAGAATTACCCAACAAACGCCCTCGAACTACGGCAGCCACTGCTGTGCCCTCTACGTCCACTAACCCGTATGTAAATTTGTTCGAGCAACAAGATGATGCTATGACAATGGCATATCTTCGCCAGCTAGAGAAGCTCGAGACCGACGTAGCTGACGAATTCCGGTATGACTTTCTTCAACCTTCCGCGAACATGCACTGACTATCTCCGCAACAGGTTTGGACAACGATATCAGCGAGCTGCTGACTCAACTGATGTGATTGTTACACACCAGCGTACCGCTAGAAGTGCTGTTGCAGGTGATTTGGAATGTGTAGTGTGTGCGGACACCAAACACGTGGATGCTTTCCCACGTTTCTCTATTACGGCAACATGCGCACATCCTCCAAGCACATGCCTTGACTGCATTCAGCTATCGATAGAGTCGGACCTGAGCAGTAAACTCTGGACTGAGATCAGATGCCCTGAATGCCGGGAGCCACTAGAGTATGCTGACATTCAACGTTATGCTAACAAACAGACGTTCACAAAGTAAGGTTTCAGTACTCATATAAACTAATTTGAAACTGACAAGGATTAGATACGAGACCATTACACTGCGGGCAGCCATGTCGGAGGCCAAGAACTTTGTTTGGTGCACTTCTGGGTGTGGTTCAGGGCAAATCCATGAGTCTGGGTCAGCTCAACCCATTGTGACTTGCCTTCACTGCAGCCATCGTTCTTGTTTCCACCACAATGTAGCCTGGCATGAGACCCTCTCTTGCGATGAGTATGACCAACTTTTGGCAGATCCGGACAACTTTCGCTCTCACCTTGAGCTCGAAAACGAAAAGTGGTCAGAGGCACAGCAGGCCCAACTGGAGGCCGATAGAGCCATGGCTCAAGATCTTCTAGCTGAAGACCAAGCTGAGATGAGGCGACGGGAAGAGCGAGCTCGCCAAGAGAGAGAGCAAGCTCAAAAGGCCGCACAACTCGCTCGTCAGATTGCAGCCAGAAGGAAGAAAGAAGAGGCACAGAGCAAAGAAACTGTCAGCCGTACCACCAAGCCATGTGCTGGATGTGGATGGGCGATTGAAAAGAATAAAGGCTGGTAAGAATCAGACTCCTATCCCTTTCCATTTCTGATTGACACTAACATCTAAATAGCTCACACATGACATGTAAGTTCACACATACCCTTCTCGTGTTTATATCTTCCCGTACACCTGCGTTTCCGACACGTCTATTCTGCCATTGACGGTGCGTCCGGACAAGGAATTTAAAACACAACTATTCTTATGACGATACTAAGAGGTGTTATACTAGGTGTCAAATGTCGTTATGAGTTTTGCTGGGCCTGTGATCAGCCATATACTCGTGGTCACAACAATTATTGCCGAGGCTAAAGCGACCAAGCCGTGAAGCCACGGACTTGATACAAAATAAACATTCGGCTTAGTACTGACTCGTCCGGGCCACAGGTATCAAGTGCAAGCACGAGTTCTGCTTCGAATGCGGTGTAAGTCACCGAGACATCATGCGTGGTGACAACAGTATACACAAGAAGACATGTCCCTACCATCCCAACAATCTTCCTAATATGGAGCCATTGGAAGATATTTGACAAGATGGGTAGAATGCGGGAAGGGTGCGAAGGTAGCTTTGATAATACCGTTCGGAAACGAGTCCGAACAGAAGGCCTGCCGACTCTTGGATGTTGAAGCAGCGAGTAAATAGGCTCAATTTCTACACAACTTCATAGCACCATCTATGAGAATAAGCTTGTTTGGTGGCACCGTATATGATGTACAATGTATTGTTGTGCCGAGAGTGAGTGTACGCCAACGTCTAAACATTCGATCAAGACACGGCTTTATCCTAAATTCACCCCTGGGTATTCAACAAGACTTTCGTTACAACACCCCCCGACACAAATGAGATTGATATCTAAGCAGCTGTTAATTCAGCAATGCGACGCTCCAGCTCCGGAACCTGGCGCAACCGGACCTCGAGGTCCTCCTTCTCATCCTCAAGTTTGAGACGTCGATCAGCATCAAGCTTGGTAAAGACGTAATTGCCTTGGCCATCGAATTGAAGAATGTGGGAGTGGTATTTCCATAGGCTTCGGCGATGGCTGACTGTCATGAGAGTAACACCTAGCGACTTTGCTGTATCGTACATTGCCTTCTCTATTTCGAGGGTGACACTGCTGGTACATTCGTCGAGAATGGCGTACTTGGGGCGATGGTAAAAGAGACGTGCCATGGCGATACGCTGTTGAAGACCACCTGAAAGGACGTCGCGCCACTCAGCCTCGGCGTCCCATCCTTCGACGTATAATCCAGGAAGGTGTTCGAGTCCTAGAATCTTGAGGTACTCAACGAGATCTGCATCGGTGATGCCGCGGGCACGCATCTGGCGGAGGGAGTCTGGATAGATGATTTGCTGGCGGAGAGAGCCTCGAGATAGATAAGGGCGCTGGGGGATGTAGAAGATGGCGTGGAAGGGAGGCTTGTAAACAGTGCCTCCGTAAACAGGCCAAAGCCCACCAAGAATTCGAAATAGGGATGACTTGCCGCAGCCATTGGGACCAACAACGAGCAAGTGATCGCCGTGCTTGAGAGTGAAAGACAGGGCCTTGATCAGTACGTCTCCATTAGGGGAGATGATAGGCCTGTTGAGGTGATGTGGTTAGCCCCAGTTCCACGAATAAGTTATATGCCCTGTACTTACACATCAATAAAGGTGATGTCGTTACTCTCGTGTACTGTTCCACGACCCTTGAGTACTGCCTCATTGCCCTCTATACCCGAAGAAGACACGAGCTTCTTCTCGAAGTGACCGGCCTGCACGTCGGTCATGACGTCCAAAAGAGTAGCGACTCGGGACGTGTAACCTGCTAGCTCCATCACTTCCCTATAGGAGAACATGATGCGACCGAAAGCGTCGGATGCGGAGAGAAGCATTCGTCTGTTTGTGACAAAGGCTTCCGTTCGGTCACCCATGTTCATTGCGATGTGGCCAGGCATCTTGATAAAGACAGGGACACTGCAAAGCATCAAACCAAGGGCACCCCAGAAATACTTGATGACGAAATCTTCCATAAATCCGTGGTAGAATCGTCGTCGAAGGATGTAGTTGACGTGTTTGATGAGAGTAAAGTAACCCTTGTCGAGCGTGTCTTTCTCGGCGTTGTGGCCACCATACAAGGCGATTTCCTCACTGTAATCGATGAGGCGCGAGTGTTGGAAACGGAATTCGCCCTCTAATCGTGCTTCATCGGCAACGTATTTTCCAAACGGAGGAGTCAACGCCCTCATCACATTGGCTGATAACTGTACCAGAAGCGACATGAAGACGACGCCTTCGCCACCGACGCTCTTTGATAAAGACCAGGTATATATAGTCTAGGAAAGGTCAGATAAACGCACAAGATGGAATCGACCGAGCTCACCATGTCTAACAGAGGTTTAGCTAAATTGCTGTACAGCTCAGCCAGACTGTTAGAGAACTTTGATACGTCAACCGCAATCAACTGATCAGGGTTCTTTATTCTGTCATCCAAAGCTGAGATACCGTAGAAGGTCAAGTTGGATAAATATTTGTCGTGAATGTGTTGTGTAAGCCGTGATCGATACTTGAGCGATAACTCGGCTTGGTGGTATGATAGCTGCATGTGTCATTAGCAAAGCAATAGCACGACTTGTTACGGATAGACTAACCATAGAGTTGGTAAAGGTTGCGGGGACCGCAATCAGCATCCACCATACTATTCGTTTCAAGAATTCCTTTCCGTTACCCTTCACCAAGGCCTTAACTATAGCACCATCCATCTCAGCTACGCGCACACTAATGAGCGTCCTGAGAACCAAGAAGAAAGTGTGGCTCATCAACAGCCTTGATTCTTTACTGCGCCATCCTGGTACAACGATCTTAAGGAGCTTTAGAAGCGATCGGAAGAACTCGCGATTCAATTCCACCTTCTTTCTTGGCGTTTCTTCGCTTCCACTCGAGGTGGTACCGCGACGAGCAGCGCGCTGGGCAGCTTCGCGCACCGATGCTGCCTTTTGCTCGGAAATGGCAAGTCGGATTCGATTGACTAGAGCAGCGAACAAAGTGATCCATACGGTGCGTGAGATGCGTGTGCGATTAGAAACGTAGAGACCGGTAAGCTGAGATATGATGCCCTTGAGGGTGCGGTCGCCTGGCAAGGCGAGCTTCGATTGCGAGCCCATAGTAGGCGCGCAAAGAGTCTCGACACTCTGTGATCAGACTAAAGAGGTATTCTTTCTACGGAGACGTTGCTTAGGTGAGACTCGAGGATGGTCCACGGTTGCGCAGACGTTGAAATTGGGTGAGCCGAGGCGTGTCGACGTCACGTCACAGATCTGTCAAAGACACTGTAGCGCATGGGGAAATCGCAAAGACAGGAACTTTAAACAGAACAAAAGCGAAGATGGAGACAAGTGTCTTGGGGAGTTATTTGACAAGAAAAAGGAAAGAGAATAGGTTGAGAAATGTTGCAAGGTGTAAGATTATTGCGCTACATGGCTAAGAATGTCTTGTGAGCTCCATCATCAAATGCGGTTTCCCCATACAGAAAGCTTCCTCGGCCGATGAATCTGGGGCAAGTGCAAGTCTCCCCACACTTTCCCGCAGCACTCGGCATGTGATTAACATTTGACTCAGCAGCCACATGTGAGTATTAGTAGCTGCACGGCCACACTTACTCGCGAACGCCACATTTAATAGAATTTTTGGTCGCATTCGCGGGGCATCTTTTTTTATGTATGAGTCTTTGGTGGGATAAATCCAGCATCGTTAACTTTGAACCTTACTCACCAAAACTAACAGTATCAACCATCCAAACAAACCAGTAAAATGTCCGACGACGAGGGTATTTCCATTTACGACGAGGTCGAGATCGAGGACATGACCTTTGATGAGGCCATGGGAGTTTACCAGTTCCCTTGTCCTTGTGGCGACAAGTTTCAGATCACCCTAGAGGACTTGCTAGATGAGCAGGATATCGCTGTCTGCCCCAGCTGCAGTCTCATGATCCGAGTTATATTTGACTTGGTATGTTATGTGCGCCATATACCGTGTTTCGTCAGCTAATATTTCCCAGGACGATCTACCAAAGCCTCCCACTTCAGGCGCCTCTGACGGGCAGGTTCCCATCACCGCCTGAGCCAACCGAAAATCATGATAGAAACACAATACAAATTGCAGCTACCATGTGAGGAGAATCCATAGGGCAGACTTGTGCTGCTGCGCCGCGCCGCGACTACGACAATCGTATCAGGTCCTCAAGTCATTTGGTGAAACCTGGTACAAAGCGATACGACAGAAAACATCGGAATTTTCATTCTCGCAACGCCCTCGACCCGACTTGAGCAAATAAATCCTTCTTCGGTGGGACGGGAAGGAGCCTCCAGAGTGCATTTGATCCTGGTCGACATATGTTGTATCAGTCTTGTGTAGCCACCATAATCAGTCGACCTGTAAGGGTGACGGAATCACGGAACGGGAAGGATGTTAAGTTTGTCCCAGCCAAGGAAGACAAGCACACTTCACTTCTTGGTTTATTCGCATGGGCTGGCCAAGGAGCGAGAATCAACTTACGATGACCGAAATTCCACCACCCCCTGTCACGATATTTGAGACTGACTGGCCGTACCAAGATGCGGTAGTCTAGCGTTTGAAAGAGAACGACTGCGGAACACAATCTTCCGGTTGGGTCTTATTTTACTACCCTGCAATTTAAGGGTTGTAGGTGAGCGTCCAGAGATAAGCAAGGGTGCAGAGGCTCAAGTGAGAAGGGTTGTACAACACGGCAGAACACAAGAGAAGCTTCACAAAGCGAATGGTTTAAATGGTGGTATGCGATTAGTATTAATGTAGCTGGAGCGATCACGCTCCATTGATCTATTCTATTCTAGTCGGGACAATCGAAAACCCGATCTATCTCCATCGAAAGTTAAACGCGCACCAGCACGATTCCTCCAGAACCCTGCAAGGTTGTCTGTCGCAGGATCCTCATATCCACCAACTCTGAGAAAGTCTCATTGAGAGACATTTACAGAGCAAGGGCAATGGCGAGGGCACCAGCAAGACCGCTGAGGCCAAGGGCAGCGGCGCCGGAGGGGGTCTGGGAGCCGGAGCCGGAGCCGGAACCAGAGCCGTGACCGGGCTTAGTACCGTTGGTAGCTGTGAAGAAGGATGTTAGTTGATGAAATGGAAATAAAGTTATCGTGAGATGGAAGGGTGGACTAACGGGCACCGGGAGTAGCGATGGGAGTAGCAACGGGGGCCACAGGGGTCTGGGCAGCAGCCGCAACAGCGACGAAAGCGAGGACGGCAGCGGAGGCGTGCATTTTGAAGGTTGGTTTGGTTTGTTGGGTTTGTTTGGGTAAAAGGTCGAAAGAGAAGTAGATCGAGGTTGTTTAAACGAGTGTTGGTATAGCGATTGTTGTAGTTGTAGAGTGGATGATGAGAATGAGGAAAGGACTGGATGAACAGGAGAGCTTCGACTCCTATATACCCATTGAGGTCGCAAGGATTGTCAGTGAATTTGTCTACTATTACTATTAATGAAATGCAATGTATCATGTATCATGTACCGTACCGTAAGTACGTACGCAAGGCCCCAGGGGCGGTTGCATCATCCCAACCTGCTATTGCTGAGGGTCATCCCCGAGCAAGGCTCAACTAGAGGCCCACATACATAGTAGACATTGTCTTTGCGTCGCACGGAACGACTCCACTGCCAGGATGAGTTCGATATCACCCAATACAAGAGCCAGGGCCTCAACGAGGAAGTTGATCCGGTGCGTCAGTTACAGAAGTTGATGGCTCCACTCTGACCTCTTTTTTTAACTTTTATCGTTTTTATTGACGAAAAATCAAGGCATCGAGGAACAAGCTTAGAGGGTGATCAACGCAATCTACAGTGCAGGGCAAAACAGGGCGACTGAGTCAAGCAGTTCATTCCCAGTCCTCAACATGGATAGATGTCTACAGGTTGACGCGGCTGTGACCATGGCTATGGTCATGACCATGTACGAATTCAATAATCACTCAGCCAAGCGGCATGCGTCAACGAGAAAACAAAACAGTTGGGATAACTAACTCCAGCCACCTCTTGCTGATGCATAGCGTGCGTGCGTGCGTGCATGAGGACGTTATGTTGCTAGATCAACCAATCGATCAGCGTCCATCTGCCGCCACATGCAGGAGAACGAAAAGCTTGACCTGACCTGACCTGACATGGCTTTTGATGGGTGCACACCACTACGGGAGCCCGATGGAAGGATGGGCTATCTTTAGTGCTAAGCATAACCGTGCTGCAGGACGGTTATCAGTTAGTTATCGGCTATAGACAAGGACTTGAGTTACCCGTTGACATTCTTGGTTGTTGACTTGAGAGTTTCAACAGCAACAAAGGACAACAAGTTGCGTCATGAGTTTAGTAACCAAGTTTTTGAAATGCCTCCATCTCTAATCCCACTTACACTGTATCGTTGTAGATCTTTGGAGAAGGGAGATAATATGGGCCTGTAACAGATGTTTAGTGGTTGGCATCTTTAGTCTGCTTGGGGATAGTGGAGGTGGGATTGCGCAAGCCAGCATTTAGATCAAGGCAAAGAACAAGGACATACAGTGTACATACACTAAGGTAGGCTACGGATACACTCAACTAACCTTGAATACAATCTAAAAAAAGGATAAAATGTTGGGGGGGTTTTGACCACTACCTAGTTGACTATAGCAGTTGTTATTACAGAGTACCACCAACTAAACTAAGGAATATCCCCAAGATGATAACTGGAGATGCCCATACTCAAAAACTCCTGCGCAAATAGCGGCAGTCATCCTCATTGGACGCCATGACCCAGGATCGTTGTTGCGGCTCGGACTAATAAAGTGCAGATCTGTGTTTGAATTTTATTGTGGTTCCTGACGCGCAAGCAAAATAAAAACAGCCATGACCAGGCTGTGACCATGGCCATGGCAGATATGATACATGATACATTCAAGATTCAAGGGGTAACGGTAAAAAGGAGACAACCCAAGAATGATTATCCCCAGCCACTCAATCACTCAATCAATAACCTGTTGTTTTCCTTGTCACATGCATTAATTATTGGATTACAACACGTACATATACACATAAGCCACAGCCCGGGGGCCAACCGGGTCTCTCTTCACACAGCGCCATGATCGATCACTTTACCACTCTATCATGACTTGGACCCTTGTAAATCAATACATACCTTAGCTTAACCGGGCTGTTATAGTGGTTCCACGGCTTTGCAGTCCTGTTCTGATCCCTTCCAACCCCGGCTCCCGTCCCTTCTCTGCCGGTTCTCTTTAGCCTCTTCCATCTTTACCGCAACAGGCGGACGCGTAAACAAGTACATACCATTTTTGCATGTATCAATACCTCAATATCGTACTCTGTACAGTACTCTATACAGTGAGGATAATAACAAGGTCCCTTGAATTCGCTCTCCTTTTTACCGACCCAGAAAACTCCATATTTTCGCATGATCAAGCTTTTGGGGCCCCTTTTGCTTGTTAGATTGTCCACTGCCCCGGACACTTTCTTTGATGGAACATCATCCATATCTCCAGGGGTTTGTTACAGAACGTCCGATGGATTGAATCGATTGCAGACGGAAATATTCCTATTGAAATTAATTTCATGCCCATTTCCATCCCCTGTCCCGCCGGAGAAAGAGATGAAAAACGAAAAACAAAAATAAACTCGGTCCTTCACATTATTACAGGACAATCAATCATCTTAATGAAAATTCATCCCTACATTGAAACAAATCAATCTATCAAAGGACGTTGCCTCGCCCCAGCCTTCGTCTCCTTCCTTTCGCCTCGCTAATGCTAATTCCCTTCCCATCCCTGCTTGTTTTCCTCAACCTTGCAAACTGTATCGATCCATGATCCCGTAGAGTTCTGGAACTTTATGGTAAGACTTGGCTACTTGGCAATCAATCAATCGTGTGCCGCCTGTTGCTTATTATGCCTGCTCACTCTGTTTGTTCTATTTCCATCTTGTCACTATTGACGGTGACTGTGATTGTGACCATGGTTGGATGGCAATACACAGTCAGCTCATCTCATACACTCACACATGCACATGCACATGCACAAGTAGACAACCACACCCTGAACATAGCCTACCTACAGACCAGACTAAGCCGAGCTGAACTTGGCAGCTGAGGTAGCCGGGGCCTCACTTTTAGTCTGCATGGAACGGCATGAGGCTTATTGCATATCTGTGAACACGTCCGCTTCCACATCATGGGCATTGTCCATCCCATGCCATGCCATGGCAGTCACATATTACTGGGCAGGGCGTAACAAAAAACAAGCCTTCTCTAATATACTTGATCGGCAACCTTTCCATTTTTAACTCAAACAAACATCTCTTAACCCACATGCACCCACATTCCACGCAGGAACGCGCAACCTCCTCGGTCGGTCTGAGTACATCCCTACGTACTTTGTCTAAACACCAAATCATAACGACAGGGAAATCTTTTATTTTCGTTCAAAGTATCCACACTTAAGCCTCGACGTTTTCAAAGTAAAACGTTGGTTGGCCAGGAACGGCGTGCTCGGCATTTGGTGCTGAGATATCAACTTCTTTACCGCCATCCGTCAGGGAAACGCCCTTCTGAGTTCCCTGCTCTACTGCGATCACGTCGCAAACAGCCAGACCTCCAGTTCGCTTCAGTCCAGGAACCATTTGCTGGAGAGTCTCCTTCTCGTCGAATGCAAGCTTTTGCTCAAGCACCGCACTTGCTGGCTCGCCAGCCTGGAGTCGTCTCTTGAGGTTCTGCACGAATGGCATAGCCTTCTTCATCTCTCCCATCTTGCCAATCTTGCCGTTGAGCTCCTTGTCGTTGACGGACTTGGTCTCAGTGTTCCACATCTCCTTAAGAAGGTCAATGTACTTGGCCTGCCATGCGGGGAACTTGTCAGCGACGAAGATCGTGAGCTTCTTGGGCTTCTTGGGATCGAATGATGTCTCCTTGCCCTTGGCCTTCTTCTTCAACTGGTGACCCTCAGCTGAGTTAATGTTGGAAGCAGTGTTTCGCACGTAATCGCGCTTCGCCGATAGGGAAGCATCAACCTCCTGGATCTCAGGGAATCGAGCGTTGTGAATAGTGCCTTCTTTCTTCAGCACCTCGAGCCAGATGTATTCGGACCAGTGAGGAGCAAAGACAGCCAGAAGCAGAGTCTGCACCTCAATGTATCGGAGAACAACATCCTTGTGCATCTTGATATTGGCTGCTGCGCAGGCCTCGCGGTAAAAGTCACGAGCGCTTGTCAACTCATAGAGACCAGCCTTCAGGGCCAGCTTGTAGTTGGTGTTGGCATATTGCTCAACAGCCTCCTTGGTGACAGCATTTAGATCATTGATGAGAAGAGCGTCCTGGAACGAGTTGAACTCGCCAGTTCGAAGCTGATCTTGATCCTGGACCATCTCCTCGCACCACTCCTTGAGAGTGTACAGTCGCAGGATGTTGGTATCGGCAACGTCTTCCTCGAAGTTGGCGTCGTTCACACCGTCACCGGCATCGGCAAGCGCAATTCGAGAAGCATCCGCTCCGTACTTCTGTGTAAGATCTCGGAGAGTCATGAAGTTACCGGTACTCTTGCTCATCTTCTCGCCGTTGAGCATCAGATGGCCGTTGGCTCGGATGCTTCGGGGCCAGTACTCGCGAGGGAAAAGCGCAGTGTGGCAGTAGAGATGCATACTCAGATGGTTGGGGATCTAAGATAAATGTTAGTTTTTGAAACAGAAACCCTGGTATTTGTGACTTACCAAATCCTTGCCGGACACACGCACGTCGAGGGGGTAAAAGTACTCGAACTCGCGGCGCATTTTCTCGAGAGTCTCCTTAGGGATTTTGCTGTTGAGGACCTCATCAGTCAGCTCCCCGCGGCAGAAGACATAGTCCCAGACTTCATCCGTCATAGCCTCAGGTCCGATGTTTGCTAGGCCCTTGGTCTTTCCGAAAATGTCATTGTGCAGGTAGTGAGCGATTGTGTAGTAGGCCATGTAGATGGTTGAATCACTCAGACTCTCAACCAAGAACTGGGGATCCCAGGGCAACTTGGAACCAAGACCGAAGCTTCGGGCGCAAGCCCACTGGTTGAGCCAGTTCAAGACTCCCTCGAATTGGTTCTTGGTCTCCGCCGTGTATGTGTTCAAGCCGTTCTCGACCCAGTCGAGGGTGGTCTTCTTCCATGACTCCTCACCGTAGTCCAGGTACCACTGGTCCATCAGAGAGACAATACAGTCATCTCCAGATCGACTGGTGACCTTGCGCTCAGGCTCAGAGTAGGCGAAGGCCTGGCCAGCATTGATCATCTGTTGTCGAACCTTGGGCTTGGCAACCTCAACCTTCTCGCCCTTGAACTCGCCAACCTTAAGAACACCTTGGTAGAAACCCTCCTTGTAAGCCAGCTCCTTAGCCTCTTCAAGCTGTTTTGTGTCCTTGGGAGAAGCGATCTTGAGCTTCTTGACCAGGAAGGGAGCGCAGAGGTCACCATAGCTAGGTGTCTCAATAATGGGGAAGATCTCGAGCTCAGCCCACTCCTTTGTGATACCATAGTAGTCGGCCTTCTTGGCCAGATCGGTCACGGTAGCGTAATCATCGGGACTGTCAGAAGGCACAGAGGTGACAACACCAGTGCCCTTGGTAGGAAGGACAGTCTCCATAGGCAAAATGCGGACTCCCTCCTTGTGAAGGGACAGGGGAGCGTCAACCAGGGTGCCTACAAGATCAGCGCCCCCAACTTCAGCCCTTTGCTCGATAACTCCTTCCTTAGCAAAGATGCCCTGGTAAGCCATGTTTCTCGCAGCTCGCTCAGTCATGACATAGTAGTCGGTCTCGTTGACCTTGAAGATGCCGTAGGTAATCTTGGGGCCGACAAAACAGCAAGTTTGGCCGTACATCGTCTCCGGACGCAGAGTAGCAGGAACGCAGTACACGTTTGCTTGCTCGGGCAGCTTACCCTTGAGGGCCTCAGCGGCCTTGGGAGCCCACTCAAGAACCTTGAGCTTCAGAGCAGTATACTCCTGAGGGCCAGCACCCTCACCATCAGATCGGTCGTGGTCCATGCAGGGCTGGCCGTCCTTAATAGAGTAGATAGTGTATCGCTTGCCGAACTTGATCTTGTTCAGCTCCTTGAGGCGGTTCATCTGCCATCGAACAAAGGCGTCGTAGTAGGGGTTGGCATCGGTAGTGACAAAGGATCGGCGCCAGTCGATACGACATCCAAAGTTGGTGAGGTCTTCCCGGCACAGGGGAGGGAAGTGTTGAAGCCAGTACTGAGGGTCGGCAAATTTGTGAATCTCCTCGGTGGAAATACCAATAGCTTGCATAATTTGGAATTGGTACCTGTCAAAGCCGTTAGTATAGTTTTGAACGATTCATATCAAGAAACGCACTTCATCTTCACGGTCTTTGCCGCAGCCTTTCCCTTGGTCGCCTTGAACTTGGTGATATCTTCCTTGGTCTGGGCCTTGGGGGCCTCCTCAACAACGGACTCCTCCTCCTCCTTGTAGCCTGAGAAGTCTTGGCCAAACTTCTTAACCTCGTTGACGAGCTTGTCGGCACAAGCCTTGATTGGCATACCAGTGCAGTGGAAACCCATGGGGAAGAGAGTACGCTTGCCCTGCATGCGAGCAACGCCAGCGGCGAACTCGACCTTACTGACGGAGAACGAGTGACCAGCGTGCAGAGTTCCGTTCATATAGGGATAAGCCATGCATCCAAAGAACTTTGGCTGCTGTTCCCGAAGCTCGGCGGCGGACACGGAATGGAGGGGCACCTCGGTGGTGCTGGGAGAGTCGGCTTCGAAGACATGTTGGTCCTCCCATATTTTTTGGTATTTCTTCTCAATGGCAATGAGGGTATCTCGCTTCTCAGTCTAGGAACAGTTAGAATAGATATTTTGTGAAAGTCACAGCAAATCGAACTTACACCTTTGAGTTCCTTGGTCTTGGAGATGTGGAGAGACTCCATGGCCTTGGGAACGGCATCGGTGGAAGCCATCTTCGCAAATGGACAAGACCTATGAAAAAAAGAAATGGATCCAGGTCAGTTGGTATTCTTCTAGATCATGAAGGTAGTTTGGGACGAAAATTGGCACACATACCTCGAAATCTCACTGGAAATTTTTGAGTCACACCTTTGTAAGGAATTGAAATCGAACTGACAAGAAGGAGGGGTGAAAATCGCGGGGCAAGTGCGTCAAGGGTGCAAAAAATACACGACACTGACTTGCACCGAATTCAGGTTGGTGTATTCTTTCCTCCTGCCCACTGGTTCCTGCTCGTGTGTGAGCCGTGGCTGTGCTGTGGCGATAGCGTGGCGCCCCTATTGGAGAATCTCCAACTGCGACGCCATCATGCGAAGCTCGATATCAGATCTTTAAGCAATTCGACTACCGCGACCTCATCGATTTAGTCACAATGTTCTCGACTCTGGTCCGTCGTATGGCCTCATCGTCAAAGGAAAGTCTTCTCAAGAAGGCTCCTTTGACGGTAGCTACCAATCCTTACAAGGCGCGAAAGATGTGGCCTCCCAACTTCAAGCAACTCACCGTCCAGCAACAACTACGATTTGAGAAGAAGTACAAGCGTCGCATCATCATGGCAAGTCGAGCGCCTCGATGGATCAAGTTTGTCAAGACCGCTCAGCTTTTGACGATTATTGGTATATAAAATTCTGAATGACGTTATTCTACACATCGACTGACCCAGCTCTTAGCTGCCCTGGTTTGGCTCTTCTTCTACTCCGAGTTCGAATGGTGGGGTCAGAAGTACAAGCCTTCTGAAGAGGTTCGCATGTTCTGTCGCTTTGAATCGCATATCGCTAACCTGATGCAAGATCCGAAAAAAGACGCAATATCTCTTTGGTACCGTCGATCCCGAAAAGCGATACGAAAGACGAGCGGATGCGCCACCTTTTGCTCCCCCGAAAGACGAGCCCGAGTCGAAATAGTGTATTCTATATTTGCAATATTCAAAGTCTCGGAGTTTGGCGTTACTCTCGTGGAGGCATAAAATGTATGAATACCTCTTTGAGCAGGTGCATCTTGTACTCGGCTCTGGCATGCCTTTATTCCACCTCACTCAATTTGTTATGATCATTATCGTCCCGACCAAGCAAAGTTGGCGCCCATACCAAGTCCACTTCCCAGACCAGTGGGCCCTCTGCCTTCATTGACAGGTCTCTTTGCAACTGTTCCTTGCGCCTTGACCCCCGAGACAATGCGATCCAGATTTGTCTCTATTACGACACCTCCTATTATCATCTCCGATAGCGTAGAATGTAGAGTTTCGAAGTTAAATATTAGGTCAAGCTCGCAGACGTTCTCAAAGAGCTTATCGAGGGCCTCCACGTAAACTTGAATAAGGTCGATCAATGCGAGAGGCGATTCGGTCGAGGTGGAGATAACAATAAAGTAAAGAGTCGCATAGTTGCGGTAGGTTACGAGTGTAGGGACATCGTTCTGCTCCTCGGAGGACGTGTGAGAGGTGCCGGAAGCGGCAAGCATAGGTGGGAGAGGTAGGAAGTTGCAAGATCCGGCTGGTCGGTTCGATACGAGGGTAAAGATTTCGGATATGAGGCGCTGTTGTATGCTCGTTTCCTGCCAGGGCGCATGATGAGTTTAGGACAACATGAGGGAAGAGGATAACATACCAGCTGAGTGTAGAACTTGGTCAGACGGGGCTGACCTTGGCCATTGAAGACCAGAAATGCGTTGATCATAATTGAAGACAAAGGCTCTTCATGCCTTGAAAATAATACCTTGACTGGTCGTAGACGAGGTGTCGTGTAAAGCACCTTTAGGTTGAAGCGGTCGGTGGTGGGGCTTGCTTGGGCGGAAGACGGCGCGGAGCTGATGACGGGGTGCGGAAGCTGCCCTGAGATACGTACTTTCTTTACTGCAAACCGTGGCGTGATTGGCCGCTTATTGCTGCACCTCATGGAGAACGGCGGGGAGCTTGCTCCATTGCATGCAACTTTCAATCATCAGCACTCTGAATAAGAGCGATTGACCAAAACCATAAAAGCAAATCTGATTCCGAGCTTGACCCAAGACTATTTCATCGATCCTCGGCTCGTACTACCCAAACAACATCTTCCGATCTCACCTATCGAATTCCAAAATGTCTCGACAAATCGCATCTCAAGCTTCCCGCATGGCTTCGCAAGCCATCCGCTCTTCGACGCCAGTCTGCCGCTCCAGCTTCCGCGTCGCAACCATGGCCTATGCTTCACGTCTCGCCGTCTGCCCAAATCTCTCTCAGCGCAACTTCTCGACTACAGTGTCCCGCAAGAAGGGTATCATGCCTGACACTGAGGATCCCGCCAAGCCTTTGACAGAAACCGAGCAAGTTGAGCCTACTGCTGCTGTCGCCGACATTACCGAGCAAGAGTATCATGAGATTGCCGATGAGTACCTCGACAATGTTGTCAACAGATTCGAGGAGCTTCAGGACCAGCGCGAGGATATTGACGTTGAATTCTCGGTACGTATAGCTTCACGATCGTTTCCATGGTGCACTTGCTAATAATCTCGTACGCAGGCTGGAGTCCTCACCATCGACTGGCCTGGTAAGGGCACATATGTCATCAACAAGCAGCCCCCCAACAAGCAGATTTGGCTGGCATCGCCCATCTCGGGCCCCAAGCGCTACGACTGGTGCCTTCTCGGCGAGGGTCAGGACCAGAAGGAGGGCACTGCTATGGGTGACTGGATTTACAGCAGAGACGGTTCTAGCTTGAACCAGGTCTTTCTTGAGGAACTTGGTGTCGATATCGCTATTCCAGGTGAGGAGTAGAGCTTCCTCCTGAACGTTGATAAGAAACCCATTAAGCATGAATGAAGATGAAAATGACGGGAGAAGGGTGCAGCATCATATTTGTTAAGGCGTTGAAAGGGTTCGGTTAGCCCATTAAGGAATGCGTTTACGTCTAATGTATCATACATGTACTATCAGTACGGACCTTTATCTGCGGGCCTGAGAACGCCCATCTCAGATTGTATTCAAATAATATCCGTAAAATCAACTACCCAAACATGCGACATGAGCCCTTGTGGTGCGCTTTTCTCCGTGCCTGTATTATACATCTAATTTGCAGGTCCTGCGCCCTATTTTATCCATCCATCAGGCTCATCGATCTCCCTGGCCAATGTGAGACCAAATAGAGCAGTCGCAATTGTTCTTCCAACGTTCAACCCACAGAATTCACCAAGGCTCAGCGCAACAGTGTTCCCATGCTCTTGTTAAGCATAGCAATTGTCATATCGTAGTGATTATACGCTGTAGCGTTCGCCACTTTCGTCTCATTACTTCATCCGTTTCATCAGCACATCTCATTCAAAGATTTAGTTGTTGAAACTCACTCTGCATATTTTAGCGGATCATAAGAGGAATATCCCCTCTTTCGAAACCTCATCTTCTGAACTCGCAGCAGGTTTTTCAGAATCCTGTGCTCCATCCCCTTCTCCTTGGCTGCAGCCTCCAGGAACCAGTTGGTCCGCTTGATGCCTCTCTCATCGTAGGTGGCACCGGGCTCGCGAAAGGCCCTTCTAAGCTGATCGCGTGCCACGAAACGAGCGGGGGATGAATACTGTACTGCTTTGAGGATATTTCGATACAGGCTACGGTATGCGTGTGATATTTGAGTTGTGCTCGCCATTATGATTGAATGTGGTTTGTGTAAGAGGTTTAATATTGACAATTCGTGATGGCAAGAAGTTGCATAGCGGCGTAGACCCACTTTCGCTGGTCGAATAAACAGCTAAGTAGACTTCAACTTGATGATGGAAGCCCGGTACAGGCACGCGTTGAACAAATGAACGTAGCGTACTGAAATAGTCATATCTATCAAACGGGGTATTTCCTTGTTGATAATTCAACCGCTCTCTCATTATGTGTGGTATATAGGCCATGGCATCAGCCGTCTAACTCCATGAGGATCCGGTCTAAAAATATATCGGTCCGTAGATACCAAAAGAAATGCAACAATCCTCGTCTAAAACTTAACATCACCTCAAGTCGTAAATGCCTCCCTTGCTCGAACGTAATCAACCAATTCTTCCCATCCAGTGACTCCGCTTCCTTCCAAGACGTCATTTCGCCGTCTTTGTCCAGATGATAACACATCCGGCGTCTTATGCGCCATCTATATGCAGATATTCGTCTATCAACCAACTTCAAGCACTTCATCAACGGTCGTTACGCCGCCCTTCTTCCTGTTGACCAAGGGGAGCATAACGGCCTTGCGCGCTGCTGCCGCTATCGGATCGGTTTCGGCCGACAACTCTTGAAAGCCAGCCACCAACGCCTCGTTCATCAGCGCCACTCTGCATCTGGGACTTATTGTCATCGTCGATAGTAGGAGGATCTAGAGAAAGGCCGGGAATTGCAGATGAGGGCCCGATAAGTCCACGAGATGATCCGACAGGAGATCCACCTCTCATCAAGGAGCCAGTTTCAGTGCCGTGTAACGAGGGCGTGCCAGCAACAGTACTTGCGTCTCCAAAGAGCGAATCCATGTCTTCCAGGCGGACACCACAAGTCTCGGGGTAAATGAAGTAAACTGATGAGATGTTAGTGATACTATCATAATATCTTAGACAAGGGAGCTTACCAACGACCACACTGACCACACAGAAGAAGGCATGAACAAGATACATGCGCCACTTGATCCATTCCTGGAGAATTGGTGTCATTTCTCCTACCAACCAGTTGGCGGCCCAGTTTGTTGCTGTCGACAAACTGGCACCCTTGGATCGAATGCTGAGGGGGAGAATCTCAGGTGGGTACAGCCAGGGGATGGGTCCCCATGAGTAGCCAAAAGCAGCGTTGTAGATCATGACAAACAAAACGACCAATCGTGGAGTCCACTTGATATCGAGGAATAAGAAGTAAGAGATGAGTGATAGTGAGATAGCCATGGCTGTAGCACCAGAAAGAAGAATCTTGCGTCGTCCCCAACGATCAACCAGGTACCATGGTGGGATTGTTGACATGAGATAGGTGAGACTGTTGAAACCAGTCATGAGGACGGCATCATGGCCAACCCAGCCGGCAGACTCAAAGACATAAGGCGCATAGTAAGAAATAACGTTGATACCGTTGAGTTGAGCGAGCGCCTGAGCGGACATGGCGATGAAAACGCGAGTCTTGTATCGACGGAACATATCCTTGTATGTGCGCTCGCCTTCCTGTCGCTGAAGAAGGACATTCATCTTGATCTCGCGGTACTCGTCTCGGGCCTTGGGGTCATGAATGTCACCGCCACCATACAAGTTGGCAATAACAACCATACCCTCTTCGTCATGATCGTTATCCAAAAGCCATCTACAAAAATTAGCGAGCTACTCCCAGTGGTGCTGGAAACATGTTAAACATACCGAGGGGATTCAACAATTACAAGACTGCCCAGGCCGAGGAGGGCGCCCATAATACATTGCAATCCGAGAGGGATGCGCCAGGAATAGTCATTCTCGATGTAGCCGCAGCCGTAATCGACCCAGACAGATGTAGCGTAGCCGACGATGTTTCCTGTGAACTCAATGCAGGCCAACTTTCCTCGATTGTGAGGCGGCGAAATCTCGGATTGGTAAACGGGCACGATAGTCGAGAGAGCACCAACGCCAAAACCGGCAACGAAACGGCCAGCCATCATCATAGGCATAGAAGTAGCCAGTGTCTGAAGTGCACCTCCGATGAAGAAGACGCATGAACCGTAGAAAATAGTCCGTCGTCGTCCGATAATATCTCCAATGCGACCGACCATCAAGGAAGTGATAAATGCGCCAATCTCCAGGATAGCCACCATAGTACCAACATAGGCCTTTGAAGGGTGACCAAAATAATCCATAAAGTATGGGCCGCTGGAGAATGATTAGCCGACGATAAAATAGAGTTATTCTACTATCAAGACCTACGTAATAATTCCAGACATGACACCCTGATCGTATCCAAAGAGGAAAACACCTAGTGATACAAAGATACTAGTGAAGTAGCTTCATCATGTTAGCACGCGACTGGGCAAGATAGACCAAGTTCAGTGATTCTTACATCAGGGCCTTGCCAGTGAGGCCATGGATTGATCCTGTACGTCCTGCCATGATGGTACCGAGTATACGTTCAACACGTGAAGGACCTGGAGGGTTGAAGTTAGGGACCTCGATAGCCTCCTTATTGATAAGGGCAGATCGGGACCGGGAAGAACGGTGATGAGAATTTGAATCCTGAATTCGAACTCTCTTTTGATTGCCGTGCTTGGGTTGCCGACGGTGGACGTTGGCTAGAAGCTCGTCCTCTATATCGGAACCAAGCTGTAGACGAACAGGGTCGTGTTCGTCAGCGAGCTGCTCGCCGATATCACCGGTGTCGGTCCACGACGACTCGGAGCCGGAATAAGACGAACGACGTTTAGATTTGGCGACGTCGTGGTGGCGGTCGGGGTTAGTATCGTCGCTATCGTCGTCGTCGTAATCACGATCGTGGTCGCTGCGGGACGCGAGCAATGACGTCGCTTGCGAGTCCGGGTCTTGGTGTTGGTGGTTATCAGGACGTAGGGTCCGCAGTGGAATGTTTGAGGGAAGACGTGAAGATCGTGAGGGAGGAATTTTGGGAGGATGGGGCTGTTAAGCAGCAGCGCCCTTCTGCAAAGAGAATGAAGGTAAAAGGTACGGGAAGAGAAAAGGAAAGGCCGAGAAACAACGAGGTCATCGGCACCTCGAACGGCCCAGCGAAAGACGGAGGGGAATGGGAAAGATGGGGTCGGGTGACCGGGGGGTGGCCGTACGGTACGGTAATCAGGGTCTATCAGCGTCTATTGCAGGATTTAATCGGCAAAAAGTGAATAAAATCTGGCTGGTAAACAGGCAAAAACACCTAAACTACCCAGCAAAAGATAGCGATACCTGACAGAAGCGCGGGTTCGATTGGGCGTGTGGGTTCCTGGTCAGTTGAGAGAGACGCTGTCTGTATGCAGGCCTTGTTGGGACCCCTGGTTGGCGGCAGCTCCAAGTGCGTCACTCAGCAGCGTGTAATTGGGGATCAGGTACTTTGGAGTGACTTGCGATCCGAGAGCCAAGCAAGACACGACAAATACAATGCGTGTGCGGCGGTACGGGCGGATTGCGCGGAGTAATGTCAGGTATTGCTGGAAACGATACCTTGCGACAGACGCTTTGCTAGATTAACAAGCGATCTTCAAAGCAAACCAGTCAGACAATTCTGCCTGTCTAAGATGGAGTCGCGACTGGGGGAACGGCTGTAGGGCAGCGCGTGGTTGGAGCCGGGTCTGGACCTGGAACTGGGGTTGGAGCGATAGACGGTAGGCAGATGACCACGATTGAGACAGGAGCTCAAGCCGGTGGGCAGTAGATGCAACAAGTGACGAATCCCGATAAATAGTCAGGCGAGACAGCAGCAGGGGCAACGATCATGAACTGGACTGGACAGCCGGCGTGGAAAAAACGATCGACTTTAGGGTGAGGGAAACAGTGCAACAAGAGTAAATTGTTGATGAAGGTCAAAGATAGAGAAGGGAGAATTGAAGGAAATTGGCTAGAGATGAAGGGCAGCAGAATTGAACTGGACAAGTCGACAACTAAAACTCCATTGAAGGAAGCAAGGGGAAGGGACGGCTTCTGGAAAATAGTATGTACGGGAAGTCACTTCTCAGGGGATGGCTTTCAGGAGGTCGAGTCTGGGCAGGTATCCGTAGGAGGAGCCTCCATGATCGAGTACAGGCAGACAGACAATGTTAGCAGGCTGTTGGTGTCCGATCTATTACTCTATCTCACGTATTAGCGAATATGCCCTGCCTGCTTTGGTAGGTAATCTGCCTTAATCTTGCTCTTGCATGATCATCAGTCAATTGACTCTCTTCGTTTCGCCTTTGCGCTGTTTTCTCAGGGGTAATTCCACCCATTTCCCATAGTCCCAAACTCTGAAATTTAACGGGCGTTTTTATCTGTCTTTGGCCTCGTCGTCATCTCATAAATATTTCACATGCCCCCCCCCCCAGTCTCGCCAGCCCGATAAGAAAGCCCCTAGACTCCACGCTGCGGGCATGTCTCCACGGTTTTACAATGGGCGCTCGGGGCAAGCTTCCCGTCCGTCGTCAGTCACTTTGGGCACTATCGTGAGTGTGGGGTGCCCGACGCGTTAGAGAGCTACAGTGCCAAGACGTTGGAACGCAAAGGTGGGGGTTCACATGTGTTTATTCTTATTAGCTGATCAGTTCGTTATTAGAATCCATCATCAATGCTATAACACAAGAACAATGCCACCTTGAAGATCTATCTTCAGCTGAGACAAGTCAGATGAAGCGCTGCTACCTGGCAGCCTGGAACTCTTGGATCTGACTCGCTATCGCTGTCAAGGCTGTGTAAATATGGTCAGTCACATGTCCGGTTTCCCGTTCAGTTGGAACTGGGCGACTGTCATCTGGGAATATACAGGTTCAAGTATTTCCCTCCTGACAAGAGTTGGAGTTCACGCGGGTTGTTTGTACCAATCTGCCGTAATCTCTACTCACCAAGAGACTGCTATATTCTGGTGGTCTCTCTCGTATTTTGTTACACCATGTCCCAGTCATGAGTCTTTAAGCCATCTCACGCAGCAGCCACATTCTGCAACCGAGATCAACAGCAGGTCCAAAATTAAAAGCGGTCACCCCAAATCTATCCTCGTTTCCCCACGAAATCAGTGTTCACGAGGTTGTTCTCTCCACAAACTAAGCAACCCCTAGCGATGAACGAGTCTGGGGAAGAGAAAAAGAGTTTGATGTACTCCTCAAGTACTCTTTGTCCTCCACTCCAAGCTACGCTGCCGCAAAGAGGGAAGATGGAAATCTCAACCTTCTTCCAGTTCCACTCACACAATCAATCATCCAGGGTAAATTCAGGTTCGCAGTCATTTCATCTTGAGCCTATCGCCTTGTTAATGTCAACAGCTTTGGCGGGCCCGCTTGACTCGCGGTGGATACCATCTACGTCACTGGGTCCCTTGGTATCGAGTCCTGCGGGCCTCGATTAGATATTGAATTTATGCAACGAACTGCTCCATCAATCTAGAACGATAGAGCGGTAAACTTTGATCTATCAGAACTGCAGTTCAACACGGGCCGAAATTCCAGGCGAAGATGTCTATTGAAGTCGCAACTCTACCACCAACTTGGGCTGCTATCAAACTACTTGCAAAGCCGTTCAGCAGGGTTCAGACGAAGGCATGTCGATCTGGTGTTGACCGACCCCTTGGCGAACAAGTTGTCAAAACTCTTCAACTACATTGGTCCGCTTGTTTCTAATCGCGTGATTTATTTGTCGGGGTCCAGCATCTTGTCAGATGAGACCCTGTCATCGGAGTCTAAGAAATAATGCCGAACGAAGATACTTTCTCTCTAAGTTTATGGTGAGCTACCCTCAGTGTATTATTTCCTAGAACCACCCAGATGATCCACCGAGGACTCATTTGCACGAGCGTGTGCTTTGATGGAGTATCCTAGAAAGTTGAGGTTGATTACACTTCGTCCGTGAACCCTCTGGCTTTACTAAACTTGACTACTATTATCTCTACTGTCGCTTCCGAGTATTAACGTCAAGTTCACGGCTCATTTTTATTACGATCGAAAGTGTCTCGGAAGTTATACTTCATGTATACCACATAGCATCCTTACAGGGAGAACATACTCTTTGGCCAAATAAAAACGGACATTTTTTATGTGAGTTTACTAAGTTTGCGAATATCAGATTTAAAATACAATATGGCACCCTCTCCACAAACCCTGTCTACGTTGTCAAACACTACTACGATTAACTCACGTAGTTGCTCGGTTTGTTATCAAGAGCAAATACATCCAAAGACGTAGGTGTGAACAATAATATCCCAATGCGATAGTTGGTTTTCTAGTATGATGGTAGTAGCACTGCTAGGTAGAATGGTGCTTAGGCAACCTACTCAACATACAATCATAACAAAGTTCCAATGAGGATTAAAGCTACATCGACCAAATACCATCGTGTCTGAATTCAAGATGATTTAGTTACCGATGACCCTGTCATGAGGAATATCCGTCTCGGTCTGTCGGTAAATTTACAGCCACGTACAGAACTCCCCCTCTCCGTTGAGCGAGGGGGGCCTCTCTTCCAGTGTCAGAAATCTTCTACAATAATCACTAAAATGATGAGTCGATAGGTGGTGTTTCTTTCATCGTTCAGCGGTTAACGCTGATCTGTAGTTACAGGCATCCTTAGAGCCGTTAAGCTCGACCTTGCCCTCCTGAAATGGCATCGATGTGAGCTATGGATTGTAGAGCTGGTCAATCTATCGTATGAGTCTATGGTCACTTCACCTTTCTTTAATGATACTGTCTTACTGACGTATGAGACTCATGGCAGAACTTCTTCCGGGGGGCTTTTATGACGCAGAAACAGAAGACAGTATTGAGAAACACTACCTACAGATGAATCATCAACTAGTAGATGAAGGTCTCATCTCATAGACTTTTACCTGTAATACGTAATTTCCATAACTTCATTCTTCACTTTCATTTGAGAAGTCAACAGTTCTTAGGGAATGCGGGACCCTGATAAAATATACGCGACTCTGCAGCTACATGCAGATACATACCCTTCGGTGTTGATCTTCATCTGCCTCCTATTTTGTCATGCGAGACCCTTTCTAAGTGTTTAGGTGTCTGACTCTTTAGACTGTACTCTCAAGTTATGCATCGGGAGTGCCAGTTCGTGAGCGAAATATGGACTTTAGTTGCAGCATGGATGTGCGGAAGCCTTAACGAGAGGTAAGCTCCCTATTTCAGACTTCTAGTGTCTCCCTCTGACAAGAACCCTGCCTTAAATGGTGTCTTTTAAATCGCATGATAATGGTTCAAGCTTATAGAAAGCTCCCATATGATTGTGAGGAAATGGTTACTAATCATGGCATAAATCTGCCTTTTGAGTAACTATGTCCGTGGCAGGATACAGATCTTGCGACATCCTATCACCGTCACGCAACTATAGGTTACCTGTGAAGTAGATCTGAAGTATGGAGTTAAGATTGCATACATATCAACTAGACATGTGTGTTCCATTGCTTGCCCTATCGCTTTTGGTGTTTCATCGGTATGGCGCGCTGGTAGATGCTCACATGATGTATGGAACAGGAAGCTATTCGAGAGAGTAGACTGGATGTCACTGGCAGAAAAGTCTAGATAACCATTCCTATCTGTCTAGATAAATAAGAAGTTGTATTAACAGGCGATGGTTTCGACGACGCAATCCGCCATACGCTCGCGCTGACTTGTATTTCTACCCATTCTTTAAAGAAATCGAGCTAAATTTGTTGATTTCTGAAGTACTAAATTCTCCAAATAAGTGACAAGACTGCATGTAACGTAGTCAGTTAGAAGTGGCCACAGGTAGTGCAACAGATGTCTTTCGTAAAGGCATATATCCTAGCCAAACTGTAGAGTATCTCCTAGCTCTATTAAACACAGAGACATCTATCAGATTTGCTCAAACATTCTGATCCCAGCATCACTTGTTATCGCAGTTTGTCCAGCACTGTGACTCACGAGCTCTTTGGATCATACCGCGTGCTAAAGGCGAGGGATTTCAGTGTATCAAAGTTAGTAGCTCAAAAAGTTACTACAACAAAGCCGAACAGCGAGCAAGGTTCTGAGAAAGAGAACCGAAAAGACTTGCCTAAATATCATGTATCACCTCTACCGTCTACATTGCTAGAGAGAAAACGCAAGGCAAACAACGTAAAGACCAACCTGAAGTAGAATTAGGTGAACCTTGATGAGAAACGCAGAGAAGGGGGTGATATTTCCGACACTCTTCCATTCGTGGAATCAAATAGGCAGGATATACTCAAGCCACAACTGGGATATCATCGTATCGCCAACATACTATTTACAGGAGGCCACATGATGTTTGTGCGCTCGTTGGTAATGGGAACTCGAGTATACATCACTTTTGAGTAGAATAGCGAACTTTGGATCGTGAGTCCAGTAACACTGCTTGCAACATTACACTCCAACTGACAGTAGGAGTATAGTCGCTTTCCACATATTCAGCACATCAAGGTTAGTTTATATTTGCACTCTAGCCAGGTCATGACAACGTATCAATTGTAGTACATAAGGTTCTCTTCCATCCAGCTAGTTAATATATGTGAAACCAATGGTTGCTATTTTTGTGTCCATCAGGTGAGTGTCACTGCCAATGTTGCACATCAAGGGTCCAGCGGCAATCCCGCTGCAGGTACAGAGTACAGACCACTTTTTTAATATAACTAATATACGGCTTAGTTGTGGTATGGCTCTTCGGGTGTAGTCTTGAACTCTGAAGCCTCCTCTGGGTATGTAAACTTTCTTAGTCTAATAATAGTTCTTTGTTGCTTCTAGAACTAGGTAGGTTGCTCAAGATCTCAGCTTGTAAGATGAGTCGAGACTATACAACGGGATCCTGTTTACAATGCGAAGTAATATTAATTGTGATATATTGTTAAGCCACGTAAAGTTGATGTGTCTGCTGTTACTGTCGTAATATGTTGGGCAACATGCCGGATCATCAACAACACTTGGACCATTCACAGCCTAATTTATCTATACGTGAATCTATGTAAACAAAGGGACTTGTAGGCTCCTAGTTAGACATACTATGGTTGAATGGCTTCACTTAATCACGCATGATATGTAGGTAGGAAGTGAAGAAGCTACCTATGTTGACTAGTACTGGAAATACCCTATACCCACGGTGTCGACATTTGACAAGGTCAACACAACTAGTCAACTTATTAGCAGGAAGCTTGATTGTTTACCTTCTCTTTACCGGAATGCCTGGTTATTTGTTGCGCTGAACTAATGTTTCATATCGTGCTTAGTTGCAGCATTTTGTCTCATTATGCATGACTGCTTGGCGAATCGCGAACTAATAGTCCAAAAGCAAAAACACCCCACAATCTCTGAAAGCTGCCACGAACTGGTAAAGAAGCTGAAGTGGTCGCTTGTACAAGATAAGAGGATTTGCCTCCCAATCGTCACCGTTACACGTGTCAACCGTAGAAGCAGTCACACGGGCCCAAGTGAAGCATCTTTGCCGCACCAAAAGAACTGAAGTGTGACGCACAGCCACGAGCCAACGTGTAATCCGCTGCGCCACATGAGAGCATGACCTAGATAGATCTTCAGAAAGATCTTCATCTTGTCTTTTCCTCGGGGTAGAGCGCAGAAGCAAGGTAGATATGCAGCTGTGGTGTTGAAAACCGGGCCTGAAACAAACTTGAAGCACCAATCGTATTCAAGAGTTAAGCCTTTAACCCACAAGAGTCAATGAAGCAATTCTGTCATGATCCTGAAACAAAGACCCTGCTGGTGTCGGCTGCACCGAAGATCAGATTGAGTGCTGTCATCTGTACGCTGATGTCAAAGAGCTGGGAACCTTGGATTTTTAGCCTAGAAGGATGGTGGGAATACAGATACTCAAGAGGAAATTGCAGTGAATATCAATCAACAATAGTAACTGGGCCACACTTGCGACGTGGCTGGTGCGTTGTGTTGTGTGGTTGATCTACAGAGTAGCCAGAGGCTAACGTTGGGCCGGAGGCCGTAGCCACACGCTACGGATATAACTCGGATCTGATCTGGGTTAGTGGATTGGGACTGACAATGACAACCCAGAGGAAATTGCAAGCATATTGGGCTTGTCTCAATCAACCACACAGCTTCTTTGGTCGGGTGTGGCGGGTAAAATGATGATTCCCTTGGCTAATCGAGCTTCCAAGTTTGGCGACCTGATCTTGAGGGGAGACATGGGACATCCAAGGGCATGTCATAGGAATTAAATGGCGACATATTGGACAGGGACCGGGCCTGCTGGATATGTATCTTCACACTCTAGAGTATTATTCGTTCTCTGGAGAAATGAAAACATCAGACGCAAAGGACAGAAAGCAATAATCGAGGCAGCCCAGCTCGTTCGAACTCACGAAAGCGACCGCAAGAGTAAGATCGTCGAGCATTGAACGCAGAGCGCCTTTGATGTAAGTGCCAAGACTGCAATTTGCTTTAGACCGCAATTGGTAGAGTGAAACGAAACGGCTGCACTAGGTCCGGCCTTTCCACATCCTTTCAGTGCGTTGTCTAATAGGTAGCGTCCGGATTCAAGGACAGACACGATACGATATCGATTCAGTCAATTATCAGATGGTCAAGACCGATGATGAGGAAATGACAAGGTACAAGACGGAAGGAACCAAAGAATAAGAAATATAGACTCCACCGAGTAGAATCCAATTAATATGCGGTGGCTGAATTCAATCGCATTGGAACAGGTACTGAGCCGGCTTATTACTGACTGCTTCCCCACATGGTGACTTGCATATTGTTTTTTCTCACTGTCTTGGCTGGAAGAAGCCGTTAAAATGTGACGTTGTTTGATCAAAGTGGCAGGCCTGGCTATTATGCACCGATACGAGCGAGAAGCAATTGGACGAACAAAGCAATACCTACAGATTCTTTCGCCATCACCGAATGCCCGCCCCCTCCCTCTTGTTCATCCCCCCATCACTGAGGGGTTCGATAGTTTAACGATATGATGCCATATTCACCCTTGAACTGTTTTCTCCCTCGGACAGACCAGCGATCAAGTATCATAGCTTAGTGCATTTGCCGAAGAATACGGGTATCAACACCCTAAAAGCACAACAAAAAGTTGTCTCTATGCAACAGCAATCTCACTGAACCCCCCGGTCTCATCAAGCGTGGCCCATCGTAATTTGATGCCCCAAGCCAATCACCGCCCACAAATCTGTTGACATTCAAGTCTTGATCCGCTGGAGGTAGCCACTCAGACGAACTCTCAGAGGGCATGATATGCCCCCTGTTAGGTACCTGCGTTTTAGTTTACCGGGGGTGATGATGAGAAGGCAACTCAGTGGAACTGGAAGTTGATGCTCGTGGGGCTGGCTACATAGCACTTGCCCGAATCTGCCAAACAACACAACAGACGGGCAGGGCAGGCATGCATCGCATCGAGTCAAAGCAGCAAGGCAAGCCAAGGCAACCGACGGAACAAATTGGAGGTTGCCATCCAATTCGACCCTGCCAGCATTGCTCTGATTCTGGCTTAGACTGCACTAAACTGTGATGCGACCCTGGGATGGAGCTGCCCTGAATTGGCCCTTGGACCGTCCATCACTTAGTGACTAGCTCAGTTTAGCCCAGCCCGTCTGCTCCTCCGCTCCCGCTGAGACCAGACCACCCAAAAACCTGCTAAAGTCCCGCTGGGCTGTTTTAATCTTATATTGGCCCGTTTCGCCTCTCCTTCTTCGCGTGCGCGCATGGAAACCAGCTTTTTCTGTAATATCCTGTCCTGTCCTATCCAATCTTGCTGTTGCTGCCCGTCATCGCAAGCACCTGCTTAGATCTTGCATCGCCTCTTTTTCTCTCTCTATTACAATTCGACCTGTTTCTCTTCCAAAGCTTCCGGATTGTCTGTCGCAAATCTGCTACAGTGCATTCTTAACTGGGGGAGCTGTCTGGACACACCGCGAAATTACAGCTCGTCGTTCCACCAGCCACCGCAGCCCCGTCCTAGCAACGACACCGTCAATCCAAGCCAAGCAAGTTCAACCACCGCTCGATTTACCTCAACACGACAAGGGGTCGGGAAAATCCTCGTTTCTCTTTTTTCCCTGTTTCCACTTTACATCTTCACATACGAAAACTCGACGAATTATTTCACGATACCGCTTTCCTTTGTCCCATCGTCGCCGTCGCCTGTCGCTGCGTTACTCGGTCGATTTTAAACAACCGTCCTCTCCCCAATTGTGGTTGCTAGTGGACGTGTACCCCCTTTGATCGAGGAGTTACGCATCCGCAATCACAATGGGGTCTACCGAATTTGGAAACTTTCATGTACGCCCTCGACTTTCCATTGTTGAACAGCATTGAGATCAAATTCTAATCACAACGTGCTACAGGACTTTTGCAGAGATTCTACTCTCCCAGTTTGCAATGTACGTTATTAATTACCTGATCTACCTACCCATCAATCGTCATGGTGGAGTGGAGCTGGAAAAACAATGGGGACCTGTACTGATCGTCAATAGCTTCTGTCTCCCAAAAACGACCAGAATGGTGAATGGGGAGGATGTGAGCTCAAGGGTATCTCTCTGAGCGGGGGACGACACCTCGGAAACTTGGGTTCTATTCTCCTTGCCGGCATTGCCATTGCTACTGCCGGCTTTCTCCTGCTGCGATCAGAGAAGAAGCGAGCAGCTGTTGGCCGAAGGGAGATGCAATTATTCCTCACCGGCTACATCATCATCAGCATATGCGAGATCTTTTCCGTCGGAGAGTTTCCTCTGAACAGCACTGTTAGAGTTGTAAGTTTCCAGCTCAACTGACGTCTGTCGAACCATGTACTGACATTACCAGGCCTTCTCCGCTATCCACATCGGCATGATCATTGCCACCTGTTGGATTCTAATGCTCAATGCTGTAGTAGGCTACCAGATCATCGATGACGGTACTCCTCTCTCGATCGCTCTTATTGTCATCTCGGCTGGCGTTTTACTCGTCGGAACTGGCTATATCGCCCTCGACACTGGCCTCTCGTGGACTGGCTATTGGGACTCGAGCCACGACGGTCCTAAAAACCGAAACATCGCCCTTTATGTCCTTTATCAGCTTGTTCCTCTGATCTTCCTCGTCGCCTACTTTGTCCTCGAGGCCATCCTGGTTGTCCGAATTCTCGGCGAGACGCGCCCTATGATTTACCTTGCCGCTGCCGGGCTCCTTTTTGCCATCGGACAAGTCTTCAACTACGCTGTCAGCAAGTACATCTGCGACGGCACAAGCGGAAAGATCGACGGCGCTCTTTTCCAAACGCTCTTCACTCTGCTTTCAGTCATCATGGTCTGGGTCTTCTGGTCCAGCATCACGGAAGACGACTGGCCGATGCCTGTCACCAACACCTACCCTTAATGCAGCACTGATTTCAACATTGTTGCGGGTTTTGCTTTTGGGACGGCGTTTGGCGGCGTACTTTTCGGTTTCGATATCCCTCCTTACACTCGACGACCCAGCTCACGGTCGAACGACGTACACACGTTATGAACATGATTTTTTGCTTGAAGTTTCAAAATGAGGATGGCACTCTTTTTTGAGTCTGGGTGGTTCCAACGTACCCAATGCGATTCAATGGGGATGCGATAGAACGACGGATGATTGGGTACTTTGCATCAAGGGCAGCCGGCACGCGATTATTGTTGGGCTTGCGAGAGGAGGAATTACGTCCAGCTTTGCCAATGGGATTTATTGGTCAAGATTTTACTGGGTTATGTCTTTTTTTACATGCTACGGTGGGAAGATTTAGTACCCTTTGGCTTGTATATAGTAGTGATTAGTTTTCGATCGTAGTTATACCCTGATGAGCGACTAATGCATAAGGAAATCAAATTTAGATTCGGTTAATCAAGTAACAATTCTTACACATATTACTTATATCTCGAAATGTGATTAACGACCAAATACTGTTAGTTCTCGGTGAAGGAAATGTAATATGATATAGTTATCTCCATCTGTATTTCCGATACCTTACCTAGGACGAAGTACAGCTCACTCATCAATATATACTGGTATTAAGGTGAATGCTTCTGCCGACTTACAACTCGCAAGCTTGTTTTTGCACATACGCTATTGGCTGGGCGATCAACTCTAAAGATCCTAAGAGTGGATCTGCCACGGCAAGGCTGTGCAACCATCTCAGCCTTGTACACTTAATTTCGTCACCACCATCACACGACAGTCATTGTTCCTCTTTCTTCCATTTCCTCCGTCAATTTTTATATTCAAAAAATATACCTATACTACGCACGACCATGGCTGACTCCGACGGCGAGTATGTCGGCGACATGTCGGACGACGACCTCATGGACCATCGCGTCTCCAACGACAATCCCCAAGCACCGAAAGGCAAATCCTCAAAATCGAGAAAAGGCGACTCAGCTAGAGCTTGGGAAGTCTCGAAGCGGACTTGGGAGACGGGTCTACCAGAGGAGGATCAAGACGGCGTCCTGAGTATCAACGTACTCGAAGCCGAGAAGCGAAAGCGACTACTACGCGACACAACACCGCTACAGAGAGGAATCATTCGGCATATGGTGCTTGTGCTGGACATGTCGTTTGCTATGATAGAAAAGGACCTTCTACCGACGAGATACCGCCTTATGCTGAGCTATGCGGTTGCTTTTGTACGGGAGTTCTTTGAGCAGAACCCCATTTCGCAGCTAGGTATTATTGGCATGCGCGATGGTGTTGCTGTCAGAGTCAGCGACGTGGGAGGAAACCCAGCGGAACATTTAGATAAGCTAAAGGGATTGGAGAGTCAAGATCCTCAAGGAAACCCAAGTTTGCAGAACGCTCTCGAGATGTGTCGAGGAGCTCTATTGTGAGTTCGATGCTGTCATCGTCAGGAAAGGGCCATCAAGCTAACGTGCTACAGCCATGCGCCCTCCCACGGTACGCGAGAAGTTTTTATTATCTACGGCGCCCTATTATCGAGCGACCCTGGCGATATCCACGAGACCATCGGCAACCTCATCACAGACCGAATACGCGTTTCCATTGTCGGATTGTCCGCCCATCTGGCCATCTGCGCAGATCTCTGCTCACGGACAAATGCCGGCGATGGGTCACAATACAATATCGCAATGGACGAGGTTCACTTCCGCGAACTCTTCCTCGCAGCCACAACGCCCCCAGTGACGCGCACGGTTGAGCAGAGCACAGCCAGCCTGCTCATGATGGGGTTCCCATCCCGGACGCTTGTTCCAAACGGGACGACGAGTTACTGCGCCTGTCACAATCGGCCTTGCCGCGAAGGTTATCTCTGCACCCGTTGCGGCGCTCGCGTGTGCCGTATCCCCTCTGAGTGCCCATCGTGCGATCTTACGCTTATTCTGTCCACGCATCTGGCCCGATCATACCACCATTTGTTTCCGCTAAGGAACTGGATCGAAGTACCTTGGGCCAAAGCCACCACCTCAGCAGGCTGTTTTTCATGTCTTGCGCCCTTTCCTGAGCCACCGAAGAACAAAGGGCACGACAAGTCCAAGGAAGACAGTGGCGCGCCAAAGACAGCCAAAGGCGTCAGCGAGAGCGGCCGCTATGCATGTGAGGTTTGCGGACAACACTTTTGCATCGACTGTGATGTCTTTGCCCATGAGATCGTCCACAACTGTCCAGGTTGCCAAAGTTTAATATCAAAGACTGATGGTGCTGCCATATCGGGTGAACATAAAGGTACGGCTGCGCATACCAACGGCGATGTTGCCATGACATGAGGTTAGTAGGACGGTCGTTTATGGCAAGAGGAGGGATAATTTGGTGGTTGCATATGAATTTCAAAGCCAAATACTGACTTTTGTCCTTCACTCTGCAGCTTTGAGTCATAGTAGGTGAAGTTCAAAGAAGCAACCTTTTTCTCACACAATACAAAAGCACTATTTAGCAGCCCAAGAGGAGGGACAGTATTTATACCCGGGAATGAATAAAACAATTGGGGATTTTTCATGTGATAACAGCTTGTCGCGTATGAGCATCATTGTCACGGCCACACAAGCGGCGCATAAGGGGCATCAAAATTATTGTCAAGTTTTTTGTTTCATTCCAGTCTAAATATTCCTGCAGGTAAAAGGCCTTACAGGCATCGGTGTATCTGGGTCAAGCATCGCAATAAACGTCATGCTATCATAAACTCGTCTCGTGCTTCAACTGAATTTTTGTATCATCCTCTGAAAATGTTGCTAGGTTGGGTTTGCATATAGTTTGCAAGCAATACTGCTGTGTCCGCAGTCAATATGTGGAACGTAAAGAGCCAGTCATTTACAGGTTGCCACGCTCAGCTTGCTCACGTTCGATAGCCTCGAACAAGCTCTTAAAGTTACCAGCGCCGAAACCATCGAATTCCTCGCGCTGGATGATCTCAATGAAGACCGTGGGTCGGTCCATGAGAGGCTTGGTGAAAAGTTGTAGCAGATAGCCACCCTCATCGTAGTCGATCAGGATGTTGAGACGCTCAAGAGTCTCAAACTCTTCCTTGAGCTCCCAGTTGCGGCGCTCAGTCTTGAGACGATGGCGCATGTTGGTGTAATATGTTGAGGGGACGTCGATGAAGTCAACGCCACGGGCACGGAGAGCTGTGACAGAGGCGATGATATCATGGGTAAGAAGGGCGATGTGCTGAACACCGGGACCAGAGTTGAAGATGACATACTCCTCAATCTGAGACTTCTTCTTGCCCATAGCGGGCTCGTTAATGGGCATCTTGACAACGTTGTTGGGAGAAGCCATGACAACGGAGCTCAGAGCCGAGAACTCAGTGCAGATCTGCGAGTCATCCACAGACCAAAAGCGGTGGAATGAAAGGCACTGCTCGTAGAAGGCACAGGCCGAGTCCATCTCGTTCCAAGACTGGTTTCCGACACAGTGGTCGATGCGGACCAGGGGAACTTCGGGAAGAGTCACAGTGGCACTGTGCTTCTTCCAGGCACGGTAACCGGGGAGGAAAGGTCCGGTGTAGTTCTGTCGAGAAATGAGAGTATGGGTGGTGTCACCATATGTGCAGATGACAGCTGTCGAGACACCGCCGTGCTCCTTGTCCTTGCTGACCTGGGGGTCTTGGACAGCGACGGCACCCTCCTGGACAGCCTTGTGGTAGACTCCCTCGACGTTCTCGACCTCAAAGGCGACATCCTTTACGGCGTCACCATGTCGTTCGAGATGAGCGTACATCTCCTTAAGAAGCTTTCGGTCTGACTTGGAGATGGGCTCATCATCGGGGAAGTGAGCCTCAGATCGCAGAGGCGAGGTAAAGACAAAGCGAACTCCATTGTTCTCAATTACATATGAGGCAAAGTATCGGCTGCCAGTCTCGAGACCTTTGTAGGCAATGGGCTTGAAGCCAAAGAGGTTGGTATAATAGGAGGCAGCCTGCTTGGCATTGCCAACCCACCAGGTTATGTGGTCATATCCGGTGAAGTTGGGGGGCGGCTGAACCGCAAAGGTGTTGTCGGCTTTATCGAGGGAAGAGGCAATGGGAACAGTAGTAGGCTGGACAGCCTGCTGGGGAGGCGAGTTGGTGATAGCAGAAGGGGACATTGACACACAGACGGTTCGATAGGTGAGTCTTTGATATCAAAATAGGGTAAACGTTTATTTGAAGCTTGAAGCTGAAGTCAAAATATTTCTTTGTGGTTGCTTCGAGAAGCTATGAAGGCTGATTTGATAATGTGCTGGATTGACAATTACAAACAAGATGGGGGAGTCCAGACGTATATGTAAGAAATCCTGATTTTGATTCAAGCCCGGCTTAACCTGTGAAGCAACAGGTATTTGCTTTATTCTTTGTCATATTTGACGGAACGCCTCCGCCTGGAGAAGGCATAGTACGGCCCAAGACACCTTCCAGGATGAGCAGGAGATAGCTCCATTCCAAACAGATCCATCGGTAACATCCTCGTTGGGTCTTCCGTACGATAACACTGAGGACCAATGACAGTTGCGGTGTAATAAAGCAAGGCCTTCCAGCCATGGCAGACTCAAGGGTCACGCGCGGGGCTTCCGCGTAAGACAATGACCTTACTGATATCATCAAAGAGCCAAGATGCCCTAGTTGATCGATCTCATGGGCGGTAGTGCCGAAGGAGGTTGTTGGAGGTTGTAAGGCTATCACTGCGGAACCTTCCGCCGGTGTCCCGCTGCGGCGCCAACCGTACCAAGCCGAGTTGGGCCGATTGCTGCCACAGACATCAACGCGGGTTAACGACAATGGCCTGGCGGCATATCATATCAAAGACTGCGGAACTGTCAGCAACGAGTCGGCCGAAGCATCGATCCTTGCGATTACCAAACAATGTATCCATGGTCGGTGATGTGGAGGTTGGCGCGTGGTATTGAACGCTCCCGCTAAAGCCGAGACGCCAACTATGGCAGGTCGGCTTACAGCAAGCCGGATATCAGAAATGATATTTAGAACGCCGGTCAGCCATTTCAACCGCCATCCCCGTTGCTTTGTCACGTCTCAACAACAATTTTCCGAGCATTCTCAAATTGAGCCTTTTTGAACGTAACCCAAATTGATCATATCTTCATTGCCGGATATCGAATATTTCTGATCAAGGTTGCCTTGTGTTATCAGCCCAATTGTTACTCAACAAGAGCCAAGATGACTTCCGTGTGCTTGAGCAAACACGACATCAACATCCTTGAGAAAATCAAGGACCCTGAGTCCAACCCATATGCCGGCATCGTCCTTGACTCTTCACTGCCCCGCGATCCAAACATCACGGATGCCAGTGTGTACGAGCGGGTAGTGGAAAAAGAGCGTGAAATCATCCGTTCTATTCAAAGCCTTGAGGCCCAACTCAAGAGTCTCTCGGCCGAGGAAGCTAAAGATGTCGCCGTCAAAGGTTATCAGCAAAGCCTTTCAGCAGTAGAGGGTATGATTTCTGAGTACCCCAACTATGCCAGCGCCAGAAACAACCGCGTCCAGATCCTGAGGCGATTATATGGCGATGCCATGCTGCTGTCGGATAACAAGGACAACTCTATGCCTTTGATCGAAAATCCCGATCAAACTGAAAGAAAAAAGGCTGTCACTACAGCTTTGGGGGATATGAAGGTCTCAATCACCCTGCTTTCCCCACCGTCAACAACAACACCCATTTCCCCACAGGTTGCACGCACTCTATCAATGGCCCACACCCAACGAGCTGCATTATATCTCAAGACAGCCAGGCTATTGCCGACACGTTCCCTGGATATTGAGGAGGCTCTCGACGAATCCAGGTGGGAAAGACTGGACTTTGAGGAGGCTGCGTCTCGGGACCTCGCATTCGGAGGAAGATATGGCAACCCAATTGCAAAGGGCTTGGCTGTTAGTGTCAACCCAACAGCCAAGCTTTGTGGACAAATTGTGCGAGAAGCAATGAAGAAGGAATACGGTCCATCATTTGGTGGATAGACTGTGTATATATAATGAGACTTGATATCCCAAAAAGTTAAAAAGGAACATGACACCGGGTTGTACAGATGAAACGTGGTGAGAGATCCAACGACCCAGTAGTTGAAGTGAGACCAGTTGAATTAAGAAGACTTGGAAGAAAGTCCCACTCGTCTGTACCGAGAATTAGTTTTCAGGTCAACTGAGCAAGTGACTTGTGATAGTATTACCGTCGGGCATCTTCAAGGGTCTGTTGAGTTGTTCGACCTTTGTCCTTCTCCTCACGATTGATTCTGGTGGCAGCTGCTGAGAGGCCGATCAGAACACCGAAAATCGGGTCTGCAACGCGAGAGATGATGTATGCTGGTGCAGCAGGCATTGTGAATAAGTACACGGGATCAGGTTGGATGAGATGCTTCGATGGAGCTCACTTTGCCTGCCCACCTGTAATTAGAGTCGAAGCTGTCCGGCCACGTGACCATGCGGGTGATGGAGTGAGATACTTCGAAAACGCAAAAAAGGAAAGAATAACAATGCTCGGGATCGAACCGACGGCCTTTTCCAGAGGTGTTTCTTACTGGGCAATGTTACCAGCGAGGGTTACTACCTTTTTGGTCGTCAGAACGAACTTTTCCCCATCGGGAGTGCAGGTGGAATACGCCGCCCAGAAATTAACAGAGGGTGATTCTGTCTAGCTTATGGCAGTAAAGGTAGAGAAATACGTATGGCGAGCTTCTTGAATCAAACTAAATCTAGTTCTGTGCTAATAAACTCGGGCATGAAGTTATTTCACGATCAATGTAGTACGATCAGCACATCGTTGGGCAGCGCCTAATAATACAAGACATCTATACTATTAGAAGACATTCTTCTCTATACGAGATTCCCTCACTTGCGAGATCAATTGGACCTCTTGAGCATTTGTCCAACATACTTCTGTTGATTAGTACTAGGTTGACAGCGCTTTGCACGATAAGAACCAGCAAATTTGCCCCGGGGCTTATCGGGCACGTGATATGCAAGTGGTCCGTGCGGTCACGCACATTCGCTTGTGGACGAAATCAAAAAATCCGTCCACAATCTCCATACGACTGTCTTGTCAACTCCTCGCAACTTCACTAACCAGCAGACAACACACCGCCGGACAAGATGAAGTTCCTCAAGGTCGGCCGAGTCGCCATCATCACCCGCGGCAGATACGCCGGAAAGAAGGTACGACGCCCACGACACTTTCGTGCTGCCATTGCATCTCCCGAGTTCTGCGCCATCAAAAAAAGATAGGGTTGGGGGGAGGGAAGAAGGAAACAAAAAACACGCCCTTGGTGTTTTATGTACACGAACGACTATCTCGAGGCGCAGAACAAACGAGAACCGACATGCTGGGATACGATTTTTACATTCCGTTTTAGTACACAGGGAACAATGATCGCTGACTCGATTCTGCTTCACAGGTTGTCATCATCCAGCCCGTTGACAACGGCAACAAGCCTCACCCTTTCGGCCACGCCCTGGTTGCCGGCATTGAGCGATACCCCTCCAAGATCACCCGCCGCATGTCCAAGACCCGCCAGGAGAAGCGAAACAAGATCAAGCCCTTCATCAAGGTCATCAACTACAACCACTTGATGCCCACTCGCTACACTCTCGAGCTCGAGGGCCTCAAGGGTGCCGTCTCCAACGACACCTTCAAGGAGGTTTCCCAGCGCGAGGATGCCAAGAAGACTGTCAAGAAGGTGCTCGAGGAGCGATACACCAGCGGCAAGAACCGATGGTTCTTCACCCCTCTCAGTACGTTATACCGGCCTTGTGCCCATTGGCACTTGGGCAGAGCTGTGCACCGTCACCGGCCTGCCGAGTGCTGATGGATACAAATTTTGTATGTGCGGGGCATACGCTAACCATTGTCTACAGAGTTTTAAAAAAGGAATCGTTTCTCCATCACGGTTAGGGAGTTGGCGGGATGTAAAGAGCATCGATGGCATTAAGGAACCCCGGTTTTTATGGGCTCAATATGAAGTTTCTTAAAACAAGATCAGATCTCTACTTTGCCCCGTGATTGTAGCGTCAATATACAACGCGGATCGGACGGACGTGTTGTCCCGACCGAAGGATACCACCGGTGGAGTTCAATGAATTGGTGTCATATGAGGTGTTGAATAGACCTTGAGGACTCTTCTTGACGGTTGAATGTCTACGAGGTACATGAATCCATAAAATGAATCAAATTACCGTCAAAGTGACATACAATTGCAAAATCGCGTGCACGAGATTCAACACGAACGAGACGAACGAGACAGACTGAGAAAGAGAAAAAGTGAACTTTTGATATGGTAGGTTTTCTTTGTTACCCGTTTCGTTTCTACATGTCTATGGCCAAACGCCGTCTAGAGTTACACATCAATTAGACCATTCGTGATACGGTTCATGCATGCGACCGCTACCTCGCGCTCTGCGCCCAGCTCTATGGCTTTACACATCATAATACCACCCAGCCATCCTCAGTCAAACAGAATATAGCAAAAAGTCTCCAATCCGCAGAAAAAAGCGCGCCTGGTCAACCCGACCATGGACGCGTTCAAGCCAAGTTCAAAAACTCGGTTGGCGTCATACATAAGGAAATAATGGATATAGAAAAGAGTTCCTTAGATCGCCGTTCGCCCCTCAAAGTAAACGTCAGGGTCTTGCATCCCATTACTATCGTATATCAGGGAGCTCTAGACATGCTGAGCATCATTGATACCGAAACGGTTGGAAACCTCATTGGCTAATGTGGCGGGGTCCACCTCAGAAGAGTAGCTAGGAGCAAAGCCACCGAAAAGGGTGAAGATGAGGAAAACGGTAGCAACAAGAACAGTGACCTTACGGAGGACAGGCTTGCGAGCACCAAAGTCGGCCCATTGTCGGTTGGCGTCAGCAATGTGACCCTTGAGCTGCTCATATCCGAGCTTGTAGTAGACCATGCCACCGAGAGCAATGGAGTAACCGAAGAACTGGAGAGGAGAAACCTGGGTGCCCCAGATCATCATGGAAGCGCCGACCAGGAGAATATCCTTGAGTACACCACAGAGGGTAAGGACGACAGCGGAAGTCTTGCCAATCTGAAGCGGATGTTAGTTGAATTCCTGGCTAGTGTTTGCCAAGAAAAACTTACAAGGAAGACGACGGAGACGTTAAGCATGAAAGCGCAGAGCCCGTTCAGGAAGAAAGTGAACAGACCAACGTGGTAAACCTCGGCCATTGTGCAGTTGGGGACCTCCCAGATGAGGGCAACGACACCGTTCATGACAGCGCAAATGGGAGCAAAGTAGTACAGAGAGACCAGAGGGTCCATCTTGTAGTCAGCAGAGCTCAGGAGGCGCTGGACCATGGTGAGTCGGAGAGCCTCAAAGATGATACCACCCATCTGGAACAGCACACCAACGGTCACAAAGTGGATTTCGCCCATGGACGCAATGATGACACCGACAACGATGGCTGAGACATTGAGGAACTGCCTCAGGTTGGGAGCAGAAACACCCAGGATCCAGCCAGAGATGAGAACAGCAACTGGTGTGGTGGCCTTGAGCATCTGAATGAAAGCGACCGAGAGGTAGAGATACGTCAAGTTTCCGCAGATCAAACTCAAACTGAAGAAGATACCGATAGGGACAACGGCACGGATGTAAACGCGGGCGGTCATCTTGACAGTCTTGCGGCCGTCAAGGTAGGGAGTCCATCGGGCCATAACCTGGGTGATGATGGTCGAAAAGGTCAAGTGGTAAGTCGTTAGAATGACCGGGTAGCCTGAAAACAGACAAAGTTAGCAAGGGAGCCGCAAATTGAGTGACGAGATCGAGAGGAGCAAACGTACGGAAGTTGAGGGTATCGAGAAGCCATTTGTTGAACAGAATGACAGATGAAGAGAAACCGATCCAGGCACTGCGGGCGCCGTTAGCAAAAGTCGCATCGCAAAAGTCAATTCGAGGATAAAAGTTACTGACATAACGTAGAAAGTAGGGTGAATAGAAGCGCCAGAAGGCTTGGACTTCTCGAGACCGGGGTTAACCGTAGGAAGAACAGGACTGGTCGAACGAGGCGTCTCTCCAGAGACTCGAATCTTCTCGTCGGCCGACATTTTGATTAGTTATTTATTTGGTGGTAGTTTGGGGGAGAAAATTGGTGAAAGTTGGTTGAGGCTGTCGACGAGAAGTTGTAGATAAGAAACCCCCTTGAAGACAGATTTTAGGGGGGACGCGCAAACGAGCGGACGGACAGCCGAGTCCTGTAATGGGATAGAATCGGGGAAGGCGAGGGGTGCTTGATATGCAATTTGGCGGGGCCCAGGCAAGACAGAGTCTCAAAGAAGAGAAAAAGGCGAGAGAAAAAGGTAAGCTACTGTAGCAAGGGATAAAGTAGTACTTGGGTGGTAGTAAGTCGTTAAAAGGCTAGAGAAGGACTGAAGAGAAACAAGATAACGAGAAGTCGTCCCTGATTCTAGAAAAAGAAAGAGAGAGAGAGAGAGGAGGAGGAGGAGAACAGAGATTGGGGGAGAAGTCGAGTTGAAGAGTAATTTAGTTGGTTGGTTGGCACATACGTAAAAAAGTAAAAGGGGAATAGCTAAAGCGACGTTGACTAGATCTCGAAAGGCCAATGCAATGAATGGATGGATCTTGGATCCAGGGGGTGTGGGTTTGCTGTTATTTTGGTGGACGGAAGCCAGCCCAGGCTGAGGCGCGGCAATTAAAAAAACATTGTAAGGGTTTTTTTCCCCTTCTGAAATTGGCATTTTAACGCATATTAGTGGAGTAGGGGACGAGTTAGCACTAAGAATTGATCAGCCAGTTTCTTCCAACACGAGCGAAAGTGGATGTACCTGTGTACCAAAGACCAAGGAAAGCTACAGGTACAGGTACAGGTACAGGTACAGGTACAGGTACAGACACTCCCAGACCGTGTATCACACAAAGCTTGCCTTGACGCGTGTACAGGGGGCAATCATTAGACAGAGGGATGCACCTGCAAGGTACTGGCTGTGTATCATAGACCGTACCCGGCTGTACTGTAACTGGAACAGAAACTGGCTGATACCTCCAGACCGACCTGTTCCTATTCAGGGGGGGACATTTCTCCTTGACTTTTAGGAGTGCGGCGGCGGCTGGGGGGCTAAGCCTGGCGAATCATTTCGCCCACGT